>NW_016829166.1:1880881-1899384 GCF_001698545.2 Rhinopithecus bieti | reverse complement strand
GTTCTCTGTATTTCCTGAATTTGAATGTTGGCCTGCCCTACTAGGTTGGGGAAGTTCTCCTGGATGATATCCTGAAGAGTGTTTTCCAACTTGGTTCCATTTTCCCCCTCACTTTCAGGCACACCAATCAGACGTAGATTTGGTCTTTTCACATAATCCCATATTTCTTGGAGGCTTTGTTCATTTCTTTTTCCTTTTCTTTCTCTAGACTTCTCTTCTCACTTCATTTCATTCATTTGATCTTCAATCATTGATACTCTTTCTTCCAGTTGATCGAGTCAGTTACTGAAGCTTGTGCATTTGTCACGTATTTCTCGTGTCATGGTTTTTATCTCTGTCAGTTTGTTTATGGCCTTCTCTGCATTGATTATTCTAGTTATCCATTCTTCCATTCTTTTTTCAAGATTTTTAGTTTATTTGTGCTGGGTACGTAGTTCCTCCTTTAGCTCTGAGAAGTTTGATCGACTGAAGCCTTCTCCTCTCAAGTCATCAAAGTCATTCTCCGTCCAGCTTTGATCCATTGCTGGCGATGAGCTGTGTTCCTTTGGAGGGGGAGATGTGCTCTTATTTTTTGAATTTCCAGCTTTTCTGCCCTGCTTTTTCCCCATCTTTGTGGTTTTATCTGCCTTTGGTCTTTGATGCTGATGACATACTGATGGGGTTTTGGTATGGGTGTCCTTTCTGTTTGTTAGTTTTCCTTCTAACAGTCAGGACCCTCAGCTGTAGGTCCGTTGGAGATTGCTTGAGGTCCACTCCAGACTCTGTTTGCCTGGGTATCAGCAGCAGAGGCTGCAGAAGATAGACTATTACTGAACAGCAAGTGCTGCTGTCTGATTCTTGCTCTGGAAGCTTCGTCTCAGGGGTGTACCCCGCCGTGTGAGGTGTCGGCCTGCACCTAGTGGGGGATGTCTCCCAGGTAGGCTACTCGGGTCAGGGACCCACTTGAGCAGGTAGTCTGTCCATTCTCAGATCTCAACCTCCATGCTGCGAGATCCACTGGTCTCTTCAAAGCTGTTAGACAGCTGTCAGATTTCACCCAGAGGTGGAGTCTACAGAGACAGGCAGGCCTCCTTGAGCTGCGGTGGGCTCCATCCAGTTCGAGCTTCCCGGAGGCTTTGTTTACCTACTTAAGCCTCAGCAATGGTGGGCGCCCCTCCCCCAGCCTCGCTGCTGCCTTGCAGTTAGATCTCAGACTGCAATGCTAGCAATGAGGGAGGCTCCGTGGGCGTGGGACCCTCCGGGCCAGGTGTGGGATATAATCTCCTGGTGTGTTGTTTGCTAAAACCCTTGGTAAAACGCAGTATTAGGGTGGGAGTTACCTGATTTTCCAGGTGTTGTGTGCCTCAGTTTCCCTTGGCTTGGAAAAGGGATTCCCTTCCCCCTTGCACTTCCCAGGTGAGGCAATGCCTTGCCCTGCTTCAGCTCTTGCTGGTTGGGCTGCACCAGCTGACCAGCACCGATTGTCCAGCACTCCCCAGTGAGATGAACCCGGTACCTCAGTTGAAAATGCAGAACTCACCCGTCTTCTGTGTTGCTGGTGCTGGGAGCTGGAGGCTCGAGCTGTTCCTATTCGGCCATCTTGCTCCCAACCGATCACTGGGTCTTGAGCAGCCATTTTGGACCATGAGTTGGAAGCTATCATGTTGAGGGTGATGGAGCTACAACGTAGGAGGAGCCTAGGTTCCCTTATGATCATAGCACTCTGTAACAGCCCTGTGTTGCCTACGTTTCTATGAGAAAGAAATAAGCCTCAATCTTGTTTAAGGCACTCTTCTTTTGAGTTTTCTGTCCTGCTAGCCATTTTCAATCCTAATGTCTACAGCCACAATCTCCTGTTGAACTGTCTTTTCTCCATTTTGTTTGTATTTCAACCTCCTTGAGACCTCAGTCCTGCTTCTTCCAAATTCTATCATGGTATAATTTCCTTCTTTATCCATACTTCTGTCCACCCTCCATAGCCCATGCAATATACATCATGAAGTGATTCAGCGTTACATGGTGACCTCTCATTCCATGGGCTACACAGAAATTGTTTGTGTCTTTGTGTCTATGCAATGCAGGGTCCCTTTGCAGATCGTATTTCAAAGGGAAGCCTAGTTTCTCTCATCACAGCAGCTACAGCCCAGGAGGACACCAGTTTTTCCAAGACCTCTGACTCTGCAGATGGAGCAGTGACACCAAGCAGAGCACTCAGGTTTGAGAGATGAGGCTGCAGCTTTGGAGACAGCACCTTGTAGAGCTCACTGAAGGGACGCATGCCCATTCAGAGAGGCCAGTGCATGAAGATGGTTCTCTTAGTGGTTGTGTCAGCAGAAGGCTCAGATGAATCAGACCTGGCAGCCCAGGCAGGAAGGCACTGCAGAACACGACATGAACCTACATACTTCCCCTGGCCACACTAGTTAGCAGGCATCACTGCCTCCTTAATGAGAAGGAAGCTGCAAGCCACAGAGTTCGTGATTCACTCATTGACTCTAACATGAATGCTACATTGTAATACTTCTTCAATCATTTGTCAACCCCATAAAGTTCTGAATTAAAGAACCTTGCTAGATATCTTTCATATAGGAAACATGAATGAGAAAGGTGAGCCCTATCTGAGTCAAGAATCTCATCCCTAAGTAGGCGAAACTAGTTATCTCTGAGAGAGTGACATTCATGGAGTTCCCTTTTGTTTGAGTTTGCTATCCCCAATGTAGAATTAGGCCCACTCTCTCCATCACCATAGTACCTTGTGCTATAGTAAAGTGGATTTACGCCTTTCTCCTCAGCTGGACTGAGGAGTCCCTTGAACCACTTCTCTACATACTCATTTCTGTATCTCTGGCTCCGAGATAGAGATGTGGTGGAGAGTTAATCTTTGTTGATTAACTGAGTGAAAGAATCCTGACTATAGTACGGATCTGTAATCAGACTTCAAACTGGACATATAGTCACATAATAATAGAGTACACTGGGAGACTGCACATACACAAGGTGGATGCATGGTGCGATGCAAGCTTCCTGGGGGTAGTTTAGCAGCAGTGTATGATCAGAAGTTGGAAGGAAGGTAGGATTGTTGTTGGATTTGGGTTCTATGTAGAATCATATCATGACTGATAGGATGGCACCAAAGGCCTGCATGAGCTGTACTCCTGACTCACTCTCTCACACTTCATATGGGTAAGAAATAGCAAGTGGTGTGAAATAGCATCACTCCTTGCCCCAGGAGATCTTGGTGTACAGTCCATGAACAGGAGCTGCCTTAGAAGGAGGAGGAGAAAGGTTTCCCCTCCCTGCTTCATGGAGGGTAGCCACCTGGCGCAGCCCGGTGACTCCCTCAGAGTTGGGACTGGTCTGCTTGGGAAGGAAGTATGGCTTTAGGGGTGGCAGGATTCCTGGGGGGCATCTTAGGTGGGTATAACTGTAACACCCAGGTGGAGGCTTACCAAGCAGCTCTTCCCTATGGAAGCCATGAGTCTATTACCAGACAGAGCTTTCCAGAAAATACCTTCTCACAAGCCTCACTGCTATTATTTTATTACTCATACAAGCTTCCTCACTATAGCCTTTTTTCTTTCTCTGCAGAATCATCTCTTATTCTGAGTTGGGAAGATGCACTGGGGATCTCTTAATAACCAGTGCCCTGGAATGAATGAGAGAATGATGTGAATGGAGGATGGATGGAATGGATGGATGGATGGGATGGATGGATGGATGACGGTGGAGGCTGGGGGCTGGCAGGGCACTGGAATGACATGATGCAATGATGTGAATGGAGGATGATGGGATGGATGGTATGATGGCGGACGGTGAGGTTGGGGCTGGACAGAAAGGTGGCTGAACAAACAGGAAGAAATAGTAATAATAAGAGTGAAACTGAGAATTGAGGCGGAGACATTGAACATCTCTATCATCTGGCTTGGCTGGCAGGATAGGCACTAGAGTTATCAGAGTTCAACAGTAGTTTCACATACAGTTGGGATTTTATGCATACCCTACTCCAAGCCTGCTCATTTATTATACACTTATTGTAAGCTCTTCATGATAGCTTTACCTGCACAATTAATAGAAAAATGGATATTGGAGGGTAGTGATGAGGATGGGAATGAAATATGTGCCTATTGTATTTCCTGGAAGGTTTTGAGAAATGGGCTCATTCACACAGATCACCTATTTTTAACAAAATGTCACCTTACAGAAGCACACTGCTTGGCAAACATCAACGTGTTATGGCTCTTGGCCCTGGGCCACTGCAGATACTGGCCCTGCCTCTGTCCTTACGTCACCCACAGCATCTGGTGCAAGGGCTCTGACTTAAACTAGTTTGTTTGCAACCGTGCATCTGCCTGCTTTTCAAATTGCACCACAAAAAATTCCTGTTAAGTGTCAATGCTTTAACAAATGCCTGGGCAGGTTTTTGGTATGTGACAGGTCTGGTGACAAAGCCATTAGCTCCATGAAGCTAGGAACCTGGTCTCCTCTGGTTCCTGCCGTATGTCCAGCCCCTTGCAGAGCACCAAGCACAAGGTAGAGCTGAAATACTTGCCACATGATTGCAGACAAGGGGCCACTGTGCACGGACTGGGATAGGATTTGTCTCTCCAGGACTAAGGGAGGTGTCTGTTTATAAGGTCTCTAGGTATGAACCCTTGACACACCACCCATGGGGCTTAATCAGTCTTATTTGAAGATGATGACAGGATTTGAATGTCTCATCTACTCTGTGATGTCATTGCTGAGCTACCAGTAGAGTGGCCACACCTTTCCCCAAGCCTCTCGGGTGTCTCCCTGCCTTGTCTAACATGCTCTTCTGAATGTATTTGCTTGGATATGTGTCTCCTTCTTTTGAGTACAGGAACTAGGTTTTCTTTGACTTTGTGCCCAGAGTGTAGAAGAGTGGCTATTAAGGGTGGGTACTCCTGAAATGTTTGCTGAGTGAATGAATACATGGACATGAAACCTCTCTGCCACCTTTCACCGATGGCCCCCAAGTGGGGCATGGGTAGGGAACAATAGTAGTAATGATGTATTTCTGGAGCTATTCAGAAGTGCTGCTGGGAGATTTCTGTATGGAATCAGGGAAGAGAGGCTGAGTCGCACGGAAGGAGCATGAGCTGGCTTGACTACAAGCATGGGTTTTGGGTCTGACGGTCTAGGATCTGAACTGCTGGTTCCACTCTTACTCCCTATAAATGACCTCACCTCTCTGAGTCTCCATTTCCTCATCTACAGGATGCTTAGGGGGAAAAAAGATGCTTAGGATTGTTGTATTATATGAGATAATCCATGGCACATGGTCAAGTGCTTAATAAATAATTGTTATGTTTATTATTGATTAAAAGACTTAGACATATTTGGCTTAGCCAATAATTCTGGGGACTAAGTGGAGGCGGTTTACTGGCGGTAGAGGGGAGAGGTGAGGTTTCTGACACTTCCTTTTCCTGTCTCCCCTTTCCCTTTAGTCTGGAATAGCTCAGGACCTGTTTTGATGTGTTCTGGAAGCACCTCAAGGGGAATCTGAGGGGAGTGGGGCCCTCTGAGAGCCTCCCAGGGAGAGCAGTTAGTAGCTTCGCATGCACCTTAGTGACAAGGAGAAGGCCTGAGCAAGGGAGAGTTGTAGACAGGGTTGAGAAAGTGACTGAGTGTGAAAAGTACTTCATTCAGGTCCCCAAGTCCTGAATAGTCAAGGAATGATGTGTATAAAAGCACTTTGTGAAACCGTCAATTAGCTTATGCACTGTAGTTATTAGCATTACAATGTGCTTATTATCATGTGTATGTTTATGCTAGGCAATGAGTCTTTCAGGTTATATGGCTTAGGCTATATTCTTTACATTTTATAATTTTTTATTTTTATGTTTTAATTTTTCTTTCTTTCCTTAATTGTTTTTTAGAGACAGGGTCTCTCTGTCACCCAGGCTGGAGTGCAGTGGTGAGATCATAGCTCACTGCAGCCACAAACTCCTTGGCTCAAGTGATCCTCCTGCCTCAGCCTCCTGAGTAGCTGGGACTACAGGCACACAACACCACACCTGGCTAATTTTTAAAATGTTTTTTGTAGAGATGGGTTCTTGCTATGTTGCCCAGGCTGGTTTTCAACTGGGGCTCAAGCAATTCTCCCACCTCAGCCTCCTGAAGTGCTGGGATTATAAGCATGAGCCAATATGCCCAACCTATTTTTTATTTTTTAAATTGACAAGTAAAAATTACATATATTTATGTTGTATAGCATGATGGGTTTTTTTTTTGTTTTGTTCTGTTTTGTTTTTTTGACAGGGTCTGGCTCTGCCTCCCAGGCTGGAGTGCAGTGGTGCCATCTCAGTTCACTACAACCCCTGCCTCCCAGGCTCAAGTGATCCTCCCACCTCAGCCTCTCAAGTAGCTGAGACTACAGGTTTATAACACCATGCTGGGCTAATTTTTTGTATTTATTTACTTTTGTTTTTTTTAGAGATAGAGCTTCACCATGTTGCCCAGGTTGGTCTTGAACTCCTGAGCTCAAGTGATCTGCCCGTGTCAGCCTCCCAAAGTGCTAGGATTACAGGCGTGAGCCACCGCATCCGGTGATACTTTGATATATGTATATATTGTGGAATGACTAAATCAACCTAAATAACTTGTCATTTACCTCACGTACTTATCTTTTTTGGTGTGATAAGAACATTTAAAATCTATTCTCTTAGCAATTTTCAATTATACAGTACATTGTTCTTAACCACAGTCACCATGTTGTAGAGTAGATGTCCTTAACATATTCCTCCTGGCTAATTTCTCCTGATGTTATAGTTTGATCAACATCTCCTCAACCCACCACCACCTCTGCAGCCCCTGGTAACCTCTATTCTATTATCTGCTTCTATGAGTTCAACTTTTTTAGATATCACATATAAGTGAGATCATGTAGTATTTGTCTTTCTGGGCCTGGTTTATTTCACTTAAAATAATGCACCAGGTTCATCCATGTCTCAGATGGCAGGATGTCCTTTTTTACATATTCCTTAAATTTTAATGTACCAACTCCCCTGAAATTAGAAAGGAGAGTATTGGATCCAACAAGCATTTGTTGAAGGTCTCCTAAACTTATGCAGAGCACTGTGAGGTCACAAGGAAGAGACCGCTCCTGTTTCCATGATGTCTACAAGCCATTGTGCCCATGAAGCCATAATTTGTTAATTCATGGTTCCAGCAAGGCCAGTAAGTTGCCTTAGCTTTCCTGTCACTGCATGTGGCAGAGCGGCATCAGCCTGCGGAAGCCGGAAGCAGAAATCAGCCTTCCCTGGCAAGTGTACAGCAGCCTGCTGGGCTGCACCACCTGTCTGGACACACACAAGGTGCGTTTCCACCCTGGGGAAGGAGATCTTGTCATCTTAAATGCAGAAGCAGAGGTAGGTGTTCTGGCCTCTGACGCACATGCCCCATCCACTGCATTTTATCTGCCACCTGGTGCAGTGATTTAAAGCTCATTTTATGCTTTGTTGAAATGCCAGAGTAATGTGTTAACCGGTTGTGGCTACTGATGCTTCTAAGTGACGTCTGCATGGCATTGCTAGGCAACAAGGCGGGCTCCTGCACCTCACTGGGCCACTTGCGTCACTGCCCTGCCTGCAGCCCCCCGGGTGCTGCTGCCGTGCTTAGGTGTTAACTGCAGCCCTTGCCTTGACTGCCATGGATGCACTTTTCTGCCTGTCTGATCTCACAGACGGCAAGTTAATCATTGGATTGAACCTTGAAACTATTGGTTTTGAGGCTGCTTTATGGGGTATTTGTGCCTTGAGTACAGTGTCCCAAATTTCATTTTTAAAACATCGGCTTTGTTCTGGCTCCTCCCCTAAGTGGGGCAGGGTAAATTTAGACAAGATCTGTCGTGGCTCTGATAATTCAATTCAATTTAGATTTGACTTTCAGGGACACAGCGTTCTCAGGGGGATGATGCTTTTGCTTTGTTATTTGGAGTGTTTGCAGCCAATATGGTCTAGGAGTGACCTTGTTCACATTCAAGGTGGAGCCAACAAGGCAAGAAGTGACTGGTAGGTCTCTTCTGTGGCCAAGAGAATGGTGACTTTCCACATGCAGAAATCCCTTCTGCGTTCTGGGGGGCATCAAAATCACCAACACAGGCAGTTAGTCCTGCAACCCTGTAGCTCCTCGCCTCTGCGGGGGAAATTTTGCCTTAGCTCAGTTGTGGCTGTTCCAGAGTTCCTAGGTAGGGGCAGCTTAGGGGTTTCATTCTAATTGAATGAGGACGAGGGAATTTCTGGAAATGGTAGTGTCACTCTACATAGCGGGGAAAAGTCAATTGTTCATGTCCAGATATAGGAGTAAGAGGATGATGGAGATGAGATAAGATGAGCCGAATACTTGTCTTCCTTGCCCTAAGGTTTCAGCCCTCACACAGGGTGGGGCCTTGGCGGGGCACCTGGGGCGATGCACTGGTGACATCTTGTTAGTGATGAACACACATTTTAAGTAAACAAAGTAAACCTGTGGTCCTAAGGGTGCTGGGTACCCCATCTAGTACTGTGGTTGTATACTTTTTTCACACATTGGGTCAAAGTATTATATATACTTCAGGGAGTAGAAGTGCTTTAGGCAAATTCCCTATCTTCTCCATAAGCCATTCAGCAAATATAATAATGTGTCAGTAGTGTCTGAGTTCATCCTTCTATGTCACGAGTTATGTGAGGATTTAACAGGCCATGATCCCTTTAGAAATGGTACCACATTAATAAAAGAAACAGTCATCAGTAGCTATTGCTTTTCTAGAACACACTGAGGAAAGGATTCTGGTCAAATAGGTCATTTGGGGCTATTTTGCAACCTTGAAAAGAGATGAAGTTAAGTCAGTGAAATTCAAGACATGATTTAGTCTACGGAGCTCCAGGGCAGAAGCAGGTGAGCTGAGATGGGCCCAGGTCCACCATGATAGCCTACGCGTGTCCTTTAGTGAGGCTGGTTCAACAATGTGCAGCCTGGCTCCGTTTGCTTTCCCAGAGGGGTGGTTAGTGCAGTGGGTTTGGGGTCAGTTTGCAAGTACCTGGTCAGTATAGCATTGGTGTGAAAGCCTGCTTTGCCAGTTATTACTGTGTAATCTTGAGACAGCCAAATACCTTTCTGATTCTCAGTTCCTGTAGCTATAAAATAGGGCAGTCACCTTGATTGGCAGTTGACTGGGAGAATTCAATGAGACAATAGTAACTTGCACTCGTTGAGCAGGTCTCATGTGAGAGGCCCTGCACTGACTCACAGCCTCATTAGTCCCTCAGAGCCACCTTGGAAAGGCGCTGTCATTCTCCCACCTGACAACATGAGAAAACTGAACTCCAGAGAGGGCAAGGAACATGCCCAAGATCACACAGTATGGTGGGGAGAATCTGCACCCGTGTTTGTCTGACCCAACCTCAAAGTTAAATCTGCTTACCACCGTGGCTCCCAAATGTTGCTGCAAAGTGGAATTACCTGGGGAGCTTTAGAAAGTTCTGATGCCCAGATCTCACCCCAGACCACTTACATCAGGAGGTCTGGGGTGGGGCCTGGCATTTATTTATTTATTTTTGTGTGTGTGTGTTTTTTTTTTTTTTTTTGGACAAGGTCTTGGTCTGTCACCTAGGCTGGTAGCATGGTGGTGTGATCGTTGCTTACTGCAGCCTCAAACTCCTGGGCTCAAGTGATCCTCCCGCCTCAGCCTCTGGAGTAGTTAGGACTACAGCTATGTATCACCACACCTGGCTAATTGTTTTATTTTTTTGTAGAGATGGAGTCTCACTATATTGACCAGGCTGGTCTCAAATTCCTGGCCTCAAGGGATCCTCCCAAAGTACTAGGATTACAGGCATGAGCCACTGTGCCTGGCCTGGCCTCAGGGGTTTTTGAAGCTCCCTGGTGATCCAGTGTGCATTATAGTTTGGGAACCACTTGCTTAAGAAATTCTCCTCTACTGTTGATCCTAGCTGCTCATTAGAGTCACCAGGGGAAGCATTTAAAATAGTACCAAAAGCCACATCCAAGAGATTCTGATTTGCTTGGTCTGGGATGGAGCCTTACGTCACTCTGGATGATTCTGAGATGCAGCCAGGTAGAGACTGCTGTGCCACTTTATGGGGAAAGCACCTGGCACTAGTAAGCAGCTAGAGAATGTGGGCAGTTATTGAAAGTATGTATAAAATGAAGATTTGGTAAGGATGTTCTTAAGGTCCATTCCAACTTGCATTTGTAATTCCCTAGGAAAATTACTGTTCACCTTTGTCTCTGTGTTCTGGCTCAAGGGAGGAAGGCAACCTGTACTTCTCCAAAAAGTATTTGGAGGAAAAAGGAATAAGGGTAGGAGCAGCATCCTGGGAATATTTAGCCCAGTCTCTTGTGCCTCATACGTGTAGTTAGTTCACTAGTGAGCTCAGTTCTACTTTCATCTACCTTCTTAGCCAAAGGAACTGAAAGTTTCTTTTATTATGAAGTCAGAGAATTGAGTAAGGGAGAAAAAAACTTTGGAGAGCTTTAAATTCTTTTACCTCTGTTAATGTGAAGTGGCATTTTTATATGCTGTGGGAATTCTATCTTCTGTTTTGATTGCTTTCCCTGGTGTTACTTACATATGTATTTCCATTTTTTTAGACAGTTATTCAGTCAGGATTGGCCAAGTTATGCCTCATTAATGAACAGTTCCCCAAATCTCAGTGGTGTAACGCAGTAAGGGCTCATTTTTCCCTTGTGCTTCATGAAGTGGGTCCACGTATCCCAGTCACTGAGGGATCCCCTCATGTGATGCTTCTACAATTGCTGAAGCAGAAAAAGGAACATGGTAAGTGGGCATTGGCTCTAAAAACTTCCTGCAGGAAGTGACAGTGGCTATTGTTCACATTTTATTGACCAAAGAACTGTACCTCACTTCAAAGGGCAGTGGAAAAGTGTGATTTGATTATGTCTTCAGAGGGAGGAAATAGAATATTTTGAGACGCTCTAATGATTAACACAACAAAATTTATATATATCTCCTCTTTGTTAGCACTACCCTGAGAACTTTGGCACCTGTCTAGAGTGTATCTCACAAGTAAACAGCCACAAACCCACAAGACAGTATGGATGTTGCTGCCGATGTCAGTAGGACACGCTGGAGGAAGTTGACGTGAACTGATGGGAAGCAAGGAGGGAGAGTTTTTTTATGGGAATAGGATGAAAGGTGACTCTTCCTACAAAATGCCATAGAAGATGGTATGCCTGGAAAGGAGTAAACTGGTGTTCTGCTAGGGCATGCACTGCACGCTGTCAGCTGTTACTAAGGGATTTCTATGTGAGGATGGATGGCAGGGTCCTGGGTGTCAGGAGGGCTGAGCTCCTTTTCCCCACTCTGGTTTTGTATTTATCTTGAAAACCCCCAAAGGAGTAAAATGCATAACTTATGTAGTACATTTGAAATTTTCTCTCACTCTTTCTGCTCCCTCCCCATTTCTACTGCAGAAATATTATGCGTTCAACAAAGGACTCTTACCAAACAGGTCAGTGTGAGGTCTTCCTAGACCATCCTCCCAGACCGAATGAAGCCCTTTAGGTGCTCACTGTATCCTTACATATACTATTATAGCACTTATATTGTGTTATAATTTGCCATTTATACAATTCCTTCATTTAACAAAATTTAGTACCAGGTACTATTCTAAGTGCTTAACCAGTATTATCTTATTTAGTCCTCATAACCTGCCTAACAGTGATTACTGTTATTACTTCCGTTTTGCATATGAGACAATTCAGGCTCAGGAGTAGGTACTTTCCACGAGGCCATTGGGTGAGAAAGCACTGGAACAGGATTGGAGCCCAGGTGACTGGACTCCCTCAACTAGGTCAGGAGCCCCTAGGGAGCAGGTGGGTCATGGTTAGCTTTGTTTCCTCACCAGCCTAGCTCAGTACTTGGCCATTAGGAGTGTTTATTAGGTGAACAAGCACAGTGGTGACACCTGTTGATGGACCATAACTTGATTAGCCTGTTTCCAAATTTTACAGTATGGTACTGCTACAAATATATTGTGTAAATTAGTTTGATTTCATTGGGGTTATTTGGGGTAAATTCCCTTAAATGAAATGACTCAAGAAATATAAGCAGCAGTTTTATAGATACTTGTTTACATCACTCTCCCGAAATTTGGAATTTATCATTCCAACAGCTACTTTTAGGTACTTTTATCATTGCGTCCTCAGTGCTTTGTTCTTATTCTAACCAATTTGAAATGATATTCATAGGGGACCACACGGGCTGGGATTGGCCTGTAGACTTGGGGCCACTGATGACTGCTGAGTTCACTCTGGGATTCCCATGGGAATTATGAACTTTGATTTGGGTTCCTGGACCCCTGTTGAAGTTTATTAGCTCACTGGGAAGTTATAGAAGCCCCTGTCTTTGAAATGGGGTGGGTTTTTTTCAATCTAATAGACAGAACTGGGGCCTTTCAATCTAATAGACAGAACTGGGCCTAGGAAAAAGAAGCAGTCTTTCTTTGTGTTCCTTCTCTATTCTCTCAGATTAGATTGTGCAGTAGGACCGAGAGCTGTGCCTACCCAGCCCTACCCTACCAGGCCCACACCCAGAGACCTCAGTTGTCCCCTCAGGAAAAAAAAATTAAAGAGAAGGAACTCATTTTTACCAAATTATAAATGACTGACAGTGGTTTGGAAGCACCAACCTAAAAGCTGGAGAAGGGGATCGCACCTTAAAAGAAACAAAGCAGAAAGGCCTGTGAACCTTGCTATGTAATCCTGTGCCCTGAAAAGAATGGGGTTTAGAAGGTTCTTCTTGGCCCAAGGCCATTTGCAGGAAGCCTGGCCTGGACTGAGAGGCAGCAGAAGAATAACCAAGGGCTTCCTTCAGTTTCTAGCTGAACAGCTGGGGTAGATTCTAGAGTTTGGCAGCAGGGCCTGCTAGAGCGTGGTTCCCACCAAGCAGCATGCAGCTGGCCTGGTGGTGGTGAGGCCGATAACAGCAGCAGAAAACCTGTTCGAGCCATCATTGGTGCTTCCCAGGGTCAACACCACAGCCTTGTATCTGGAAGCCTTCCAATCTCATCCACTTCTAATCCTTAACACTGTAATCTAAAAATGCAAATCACATTATGTAACTCCTTGCTTTATCTTCCAATGGGTTTTTTTTCCCCTTGCCTAGAACAAAATCGAAACCCTTTACTGTGGACCACTAGGCCTCTTTTAAGCCCCCTGGCCCCTCCTCCTGCCCCTCTCTGGTGCCCTTGCCCACCTTGCTGTGACCACAGTGGCCTTTGTCCACCTCCTGGAACACACCAAGTTCATGCCCCCCAACCCATCTCGACTTTGCACCAGCTCTTCCCTCTACCTGGCAGACAGATTCTTGTTCATAGGCCTCAGAGCAAACGGCACCTACCCAGGAAGCCTCTTAGTTCTCTATCCCACTTAGCCTTGTTTGCTATGTGTTTCTCATAATTAAGCTCCACAAGGCAGGGATCTTGTCTTTTCTGTATATATCTCTGGTGTTTGCAATTCTTAGAATGGTATCTTGCACACAGTAGGTAAACAACAAACCTTAATCCTTACAATAGCCCTGGGAAGTATTACTGTTGCTGTTTCTCACATAAGTCTTGGCTGGGGGCGGTGTCTCATGCCTGTAATCCCAGCACTTTGGGAGGCTGAGGCGAGTGGATCACCTGAAGTCGGGAGTTCAAGACCAGCCTGGCCAACATGGTGAAACCCTGTCTGTACTAAAAATATAAATATTAGCTGGGCATAGTGGTGCATGCCTATAATCCCAGCCACTTGGGAGGCTGAGGCAGGAGAATCATTGCTTAAACCCGGAGGCGGAGGTTGCAGTGAACTGAGATTGCGCCATCACACTCCAGCCTAAGCAACAAGGGCAAAACTCCATATCAAACAAAACAAAACAAAAACAAAAACAAGTATTAAAGAGATGGCCTGAGGTTGCATTACTTTAAGTGTGTGAACCAGGGTTCAAATCCAGATTTGTCACTCTCAGTGCCACTTGATTTGAGTGAACCAGAGTGTACAAAAGACCCACAGTCATCAAATTCACTCAACTGACCAGTTTGTTTATGATTCAGAGCCTAATTTCCTGCTATACTGGATTCTGATACACACTGCATTCAAAGAATGATGCTGAAAGGACCAAATGCAATCAAAGAAGAGCATGACAAGTATAAAATATCTACTGGTGGTCTCTTGAAACAACTAAGATGAAAGATTTAAGATTAAAGACACCAAAGTGCCTTAATCATGTAAACTGATTGTTGATTCACTTTGAATTACCTCCTTTGGGGGGAATGCTTAAAGATGTTTAAGGTAACCAGCCAGGTGCAATGGGTCACACCTGTAATCCCATTGCTTTGGGAGGCCAAGGTAGGAGACCAGCCTGGGCAACATAGTGAGACACCTTCCCCCCACTGAAACAACCCTCATCCCCTACCACCCCTGCCCACAGAATACATTTTTTTTTTTTTAAAGTTAGTTTGTTGTGGCAGTGTGTTGCTTGAGCCTGAGAGCTGTGATGGTGCCACTGGACTCCAGCCTGGGTGACAGAGTGAGACTATCTCTAAAAATAAGTAAATAAAATAAGGTAATCAAAGGTTTTGTTTTATAAATAGACACATACCATCACCAATGAATGGATTAATAAAAGTGGAATATTATCCAGCCTTATGGAAAGAATGATACATGTTACAACATGGATGTGATAGTGGCAGGAGGCAGGCAAATGCCCAGGCAGATGGGGCAGGTCCCTGGTGAAATCCCACCTCCAAATCAAAGACAGTTAAAGTCTGAAAGCCAAGCTAAAAGTCAAATCCATGAACCGGATTGAGAACCTGTCTTCCCATTTGGCATGCTTTCCTTTGATTGATCCCCAGCTTTCACCTATTTTACATATACCTACCCTTTCCTAATTGGTTTTCTACACTGTCATACCCACCTTTGAGCACTGCCTGTTTTGACATTTTTTGCATACTCACAAACCAGTCAGCACACATTCCCTATTCTGAGCCCATAAAACTCCCGGACCCAGCTACACTGAGAGAGAAATCACCTAACCATGGAGGTGGGGGATCACCCCCATGTCCCCTCTCTGCTGAGAGCTATTCCATCACTCAATAAAATTCTTCTCCACCCTCCTCACCCTCCAAATTGTCAGTGTATCTTTATTCTTCTTGGACATGGGACAAGAGTTCACGAACTGCCAAACATGGGTATAAGCTATAACGCAGGTGGGCTGAGTGGGTGGGGCACCTCCAGTGGCAGGCCCAGGCTGAATGAGGCCTGGGCAGCAGGGGGGCATCTCTGGCCATGGAGGTCCCTGGTTGGCAAAGTGGCTGAGAAAAATCCTGCATCAGATGAACCCTGATAAGTTTATGCTAACTGAAAGAAGCCAGACACAAAAGGCTGCGTGGTACATGATTTCACTTGTATGAACTATCCCAAATAGGCAAACTCATGGAGACAGAATTAGATGAGTGGGTGCCAGGGGCTGGGTGCACTGACTGCTTAATGCATATGGGGTTTCCTTTCAGGTGATGACAATATTCTGTAAGTAGATAGTGGTAGTTATTGTACAACATTGTGAATGTACTAAATGCCACTGAATTGTACACTTTGAAATGGCAAGAATGATAAATATTATGGGTATTTTACCTCAGTTTAAAACCATGAACTGGAAAATAGAAAATGATAGTTGTACTTCTTAGTTGCTTTTTAAACAAAATACATAAGCATAACTCTATCATGCTTAATAAAGTGCAGAGATCTAACGTACAACATAAGGACTACAGCTAATAATACTGTATGGTATTTGGGATTTCTGCTTAAAGAGTAAATTTTAGGTGCTCTTGCCATAACTATGTGAGATGTTAATATGTTAATTGCCTAGTCATTTTTACTTTGTATATGCATATCAAAACATCATGTACACCTTAAATATATACAATTAAAACTAAATTATTTTTAAAAATAAGGAGTTTGTAAACCTTACATTCATTGTACAGGAACAAAAAGGGTGAAACAAACGTATTACATAAGAATTACAAGCCATTCTACAGGAAAAAAGGTTGAAGCAAATGTGTTTAAGAAATAGAATTATGGGCCGGGCACGGTGGCTCAAGCCTGTAATCCCAGCACTTTGGGAGGCCGAGACGGGCGGATCATGAGGTCAGGAGATCGAGACCATCCTGGCTAACACGGTGAAACCCCGTCTCTACCAAAACATACAAAATCTAGCCGGGCGAGGTGGCGGGCGCCTGTAGTCCCAGCTACTGGGGAGGCTGAGGCAGGAGAATGGCGGGAACCCGGGAGGCGGAGCTTGCAGTGAGCTGAGATCCGGCTACTGCACTCCAGCCCTGGCGACAGAGCGAGACTCCATCTCAAAAAAAAAAAAAAAAAAGAAATAGAATTATGATGTACACAGATAGAAAACATAGATGCGTAATACTGAAAATGCTAACATGTTACTTCCTGATAAAAAGAGAGGGTGAAATGTGGCCACTATTGCCCAATTTGGCTGCAGTTGGACCAGAAATGTCTCTGGGCTGCTGGTGCTGGCTGTTACCCAGGGGGCAGGGCATGCCTGGCATGTGAGGTCTGTGGCTATGTTTGAGGAATCTTTTGCTGCTTTCTTTAGGGCATAAAAGCAACTGGCACATTCATGGCAGCTCATGGAGCCATTCCCTTCAGGCAGCTGCTCCCCTTTCACAGCCATGTGTGATCCACATAGCAGCCTTGGCATTCGTCTGGACAGTGGTGTGGAAAATGATTTCATCCTACTGTCTTGCCTGGCCTTTAACAGTTGGAGTGCTTCCACCCTAGACTTAAGAATACATATGCCCAACTTTTAGAAAATGAATGCTAGGAGAAGTTCCCAGATGGCTTTCAAGGCACTGGTGCTGCCAGATGCGGCTTTTTTGATGAAAGTTCTGCTCCCAGCCTGGTTCCTGCATCACTGCCCAATGCGACCTGTGTCTATTCCTGCCCTTCACACCTCTGCTCCTCCCATCTCCCACTTGCTTCTCTTCCTGCACATTGAAAAGCTTCCCGTACTGCCAAGCCCAACTCAAGCCCTACTGTACTTAGAATTTCTACCACACCACTTTTGCGTTTTATTGTTTTTGTGCCTGGGAATTTTACCTCTTCCAACTAACCGGCAAGTTCTATGGTGGTCAGAGCTTTTTCCTTGCAATTTTGCGGTGTCCCACAGTGGTGGATAGCCTTACTGCCTTCCTGACACCCTCTATTGTAACTGCACCCTGATTTTCCTTTGTTGGGTCTTCCTGTCACCACGACTGGCTCAGAGCCAGATATGAGACTTAATCCCTACCAAATGAGAATCATTGGTCCTGGGCTTTCACTGCAGCTCCTGGTAAGAGATCCCCTTTCTCTAGGAGTTGCTAAACTAATAGGAGCAGCTGGGGACCATCGTTGCCAATTTTTGTGATGCTTGTTGAGAATAAAGCCACACAGAGTGTGGAGACTGAGCAAAGTCCTGATAGCATGGTTTGAGGCTCTCAGTCATGAGAGCCACAAGTCTTGTTGGTGGCTGGTTGCTTCCAATTGAAGGAATACCAATGTACCTCTCGGCATTTGCAATCTGCACAGAATAGGCAAAGAATATTTACTGACCTGCTGATTGTTTGCAGGTATATCTAGAGTGGTAAAGTGAAATATTTATATTTTGCATTTACTGGAAGTTTTTACAGGCACAATGGCTCATGCCTGTAATCCCAGCACTTTGGGAGGCTGAGGCGGACGGAGATCCCTCTGAGGTTGGGAGTTCAAGACCAGCCTGATCAACATGGAGAAACCCCATCTCTACTAAAAATACAAAATTAGCTGGGCTTGGTGGCGGGTGCCTATAATCCCAGCTACTCGGGAGGCTGAGGCAGGAGAATCTCTTGAACCCGGGAGGCGGAGGTTGTGGTGAGCTGAGATCACGCCATTGCACTCCAGTAGGGGCAACAAGAGCGAAACTCCATCTCAAAAAAAAGTTTTTAGGCCAGGTGCGGTGATTCATGCCTGTAATCCCAGCACTTTGGGAGGCCGAAGTGGGCAGATCACGAGGTCAGGAGATCAAGACCAACCAGCTGTCATGGTGAAACTCCGTCTCTACTAAAAATACAAAAAATTAGCCAGGCATGGTGGCAGGTGCCTATAGTCCCAGCTACTCGGGAGGCTGAGGCAGGAGAATGGTGTGAACCTGGGAGGTGGAGCTTGCAGTGAGCTGAGATCATGGCCCTGCCCCCCAGCCGGGGGGACAGAGCGAGACTCCATCTCAAAAAAAAAAAAAAAGTTTTTGTTGGGGTAAAATCTGTATGCCATTTATCATTTTAACCATGTTTAAGTGTACAACTCAGTGGCATCAAGTATATTCACTGTGCACTATCACCACTGCCCATTTCCAGGACTTTTTCTTTTTTTTTTTTTAATTATTATTATTATTTTATTATTATACTTTAAGTTCTACGGTACATGTGCATAACGTGCAGGTTTGTTACATATGTATACTTGTGCCATGTTGG
>NW_016829166.1:1818775-1878164 GCF_001698545.2 Rhinopithecus bieti | reverse complement strand
TTACACACTGCTTTAAATGTGTCCCAGAGATTCTGGTATGTTGTATCTTTGTTCTCATTGGTTTCAAAGAACATCTTTATTTCTGCCTTCATTTCGTTATGTACCCAGTAGTCATTCAGGAGCAGGTTGTTCAGTTTCCATGTAGTTGAGCGGTTTTGATTGAGTTTCTTAGTCCTGAGTTCTAGTTTGATTGCATTGTGGTCTGAGAGACAGTTTGTTATAATTTCTGTTCTTTTACATTTGCTGAGGAGTGCTTTACTTCCAACTATGTGGTCAATTTTGGAATAAGTGAGATATGGTGCTGAGAAGGATGTATATTCTGTTGATTTCGGATGGAGAGTTCTGTAGATGTCTATTAGGTCTGCTTGGTGCAGAGTTGAGTTCAATTCCTGGATATCCTTGTTAACTTTCTGTCTCATTGATCTGTCTAATGTTGACAGTGGGGTGTTGAAGTCTCCCATTATTATTGTATGGGAGTCTAAGTCTCTTTGTAAGTCTCTAAGGACTTGCTTTATGAATCTGGGTGCTCCTGTATTGGGCACATATATATTTAGGATAGTTAGCTCTTCCTGATGAATTGATCCCTTTACCATTATGTAATGGTCTTCCTTGTCTCTTTTGATCTTTGTTGGTCTAAAGTCTGTTTTATCAGAGACTAGGATTGCAACCCCTGGGAGTTGGAGACTGGAGCTGTTCCTATTCGGCCATCTTGCTCCGCCCCCTCCAGGACTTTTTCATCACCCCAAACTGAAACTGCGTTCCCATTACACACCATTCCCCATTCCCTCCTCAAACCTCGTAACCACTGTTTTACTTTCTCTCTTTGAATATGACTACTCTTGATATATAAACAAGATACATGGAGCCAAACAATAATTGCCATTTTGTGGTCGGCTTATTTCACTTAGAATAATGTGCTTAAGGTTCATCCATGTTGTAATATGTCAGAATTAACTTTTTTTTAGGACTGAATAGTATCCCTTTATATGCATATACCACAGTTTGTTGATCCATTCATCTGTCAATAGACAACTGGAGTGTTTCCACCTTTTGGCTATTATGAATAATGCTGCTATGAATGTGGGTGTGCAAACACCTGTTTGAGTCCCTACTTTCGGTTCTTTTGGGTGTATACCCAGAAGTGGAATCCCTGGATCCTATGGTAATTTTATGTTTAACTTCTTGAGGAAGCCATAGTGTCTTCCACAGCAGCTAGGCCATTTTACTTTCCCACCAACAGTGCTCAAGGTTCCAGTTTCTCCACATCCTTGCCAACACTTGTTGGTTTTTATTTTTTGAAACTATTTCTGTTTAAGGATGAAGCTGTAGTAATGCTAGGATAGCCTATTACATTAGCTCATCTAGATAAGAAGAAAATTGTTGGGTTAATGAAGCGGTAAATGAAATATTAGAGAAGCCTCAGCCTGAAATCACTCTTTTTGGGCTCTTCAGTAGCATCACTTCTTTGTAGGCTTCTACTCCACCAAACACTGGCTACATCTCAGGATCAGAGGTGGAACGGCCTCTTCTGGAGTTATTGGCCACTGCCTCTCTCCTAATGAGCAGAGCTGGGAGAGAGGCCGGGCACACTCTGACTTGTAGGTAACCAGTTTCCTCACATCCCTGCCCACACCACAGTTTTGGCTTTCAACAGTGAAGCTGTCTCTCCATCCTAGGACTCTCTTACAGAGAACAGTAAAACTGCAACATGATCACGTACCCAAAGAGTGCATTCCCAGCAAGATATATCAGCAGCTGTTACCTCTTTACATGATCTCTCTCCCTCATTCCCCTAGCCACGGAAAACTTTCCATTTGAGTCCTCAGGAAAAGATGGAGGGTGTGTGAAATGAGAGACCAAGACATGCTGCCATCTCGGAAGGGCTTTATTTCTACTTCATCACGGTCTCATACAGACTCAGAGGCACCAGCATGTGTTTCCATTTGGTATCCTCGTGACTTTTTGTCGTGTTTTCCCTTAAGAAAACTTGGAGTAAACTCTGTACATTGCCAGTTAATCTTTTCACGATAATTTAAAAATGTTGCTGTTGGATCATCGATGCAAGAAGACCAACAATAAAAGTACAGTACAAGGAAATTCACAACATGTTACAGTGGAACAGACTGAGTCACATTTAGGTGATGGCGAGGACACAGTAGCGGTATATACATGCACCCGAAGACGTGCAAGCCAAGTAGGATAATACAAGGATCATACAGTGAAGTTTCTAAGCCCACTGAGGGCTTTGTACCTTTTCAAAAACGTCCTGTATCCCCTCCAGTATACAGAATATCTGTCTTGTCTACTGGCTTCATGGCTTTTTCACTACAAAAGTTCACTGAATCAGACAGTCTGAAGCATTAAAAAAGTCTTAAAAAACAGTAACACTGACAAAATAAAATTAACTTAATCCACTCTAATTCAACATGGAAATAAACTGAACCAAAATATAACAGGGCAAATTTAACAGAGAGGCAGTCAGGTATTGACAGCAAGGGTGTTCAGCATCTCTTAAAATGTACATTTTTAAAAACTTTTATTTTTTAAATCTATTTATACCTTATTTACCTTTTCATTTAATATACTATGTGTAAAAAAGATGGAGACAAAAATAGTTTTCTGAGCTATGAAAAAAATTAAGTTATTACAGGCACATTTACTGTTTCATTCTAGAAACATCTCAGTTTCACAGGTTGAACATTCAGCAGCTGTGTGTTTTTAAAAAACATTCTTTGACCTTGAGAAAACTAGATCTCTCCTTTTGGGCAGAGTTTTGTTCATGGCGATGGTGTGGTTATGCAAATTACAGTGAATTATACTGTGATAATCCATGCAAGCTTGCATCACGGTGTGGCTGCTCCTCGGGCGGCTCCTCGCCACCATGCTCCTCCAAGGACGTCGGGTCTCCGGGTGACTGAGGCTGTGAGGCAGTGGGGGAATGTGGGGCCCAACGGGACGGAGGGCGACGGTTTGCTGGTCTCTCGGGCCTGGAGAAGCAGGGCTCTAGGGATGGAGCTAGTGCAGAACAAGGTAGTTCCTTCAGAGCCGAGAAAGGGAGACAGGGTTACTCAGACCGGCAGTGTCACCAGCGGATGATTCCCCCAAACACACTTCTCAACAGAGTCAAGTGAGATGAAGTACACACCACAGGCAGCTCGTGAATATTAACGACGCTCTATGCTCATGCAGAATAACTTAAAATAATGAAGAATTCCACACATGTGACATGATCAGTGACATGAATGGGAAGAGACCAATTATGATTAAACACAGCAATATTGTGAGATGAGTCAGCTTGCAAAGCTCCTTTAGAATTGGGCTGGGGTATACAGAAGACATGGCAGAGTGACTGTGGCAGCAGTCTCCACAGGCCACTTCAGCATATTTCCATCTGGTAGATCTCTTCATTTGGCCCTTTAGAGTGATATATTTAGCTACAGTGGACAAATGAACTGGTCCTATAGGGCCTGGATCTACTGGCAGCCCACAAAGAGACCTCTGATTTCATTCAGCTGTGTTAGCAATGGCAGTCGTCTTAAACGAACTCTGCTACTGTTTATTTGAAATTGACTGGCAGTAGATTAAACAAACTCCCACAACATGGCAAAAATGCTGCAGGGAGAAATTTTAATTTGGGTCTAGTTTTCTTTAATGACTCTTCAATTACAGCAGCATTTTAAAAAGTTGAATCAGAATGTACTGGTGGTTTTGTGTTTCAGGCATCCTAGTGTTCTGAGAACAGATGACGCAAGACACATTCAACCATGTGCAAATCACCTAGAATCCTTATTCTCAAGCTACTTTGTTTTTAAAGAATGTTGAGTTCCCTTTCCTTACTCTACACGTTACAAAACCAGGACACCCAAACTTGGAATTTGCTGATACACAGAAATGTAAAAAGCTGTGGCATGAGGAAACTGAGCTGCCCAGCGTGGAGCCCGCTGGCTGGAATGACACTCAGACATGAAGCTGAGGTGAACTGAATGGAAGGCACAGGAAGGATAACAGAACAAGGACTCTCAAAGGAAGGAAGTGAGTTGGAGAATTTAACAAGATGTGACAAGCAACTGAAAAGACCAGGATGAGAACAGCCCAGCCAGTGGTGCAGGGGAGCAGCAGCAGGGGAAGGATAGATGGCTGCACGCAATGGGCAGTGTCACTCGGGAGAAGATGGAACATGGCAGGGACAGCATGGCCCGAGACAGCGTGGGAGCCACAGGCTTCCAGAAGAGCAATGGGGCGAGTGGTTTCCCTGCCTCCCTCTGGGGTCAGCAGAAAAGGAACAGTGGCCCTGGAGACCATGCTTCATGCTCCCTGCTGCTTTTGTGGCTGGCACCTCACATGGCCACAGGGAGAAGGTTCTGTTCCCAAAGCATTATGCTAACTACCGTGACAACCAGAAACACCTCTCCAGTTAAAACTCCACCAGCCACCAAGATGCAGACTACCTCAAGGTGCTCCTTTGTCATCTCACCACAGCCCACAGTGCTTGGCTGGGACACACGGTTTGGGAAATCTGTATCTGTTTTGTGTCTGTGCTCCCCTTGTTGTAAGAGTAGTGTGTGTGTTGTGTATTGTATATCTGTTCTGTGTGTGTTGTGTGTCGGTGAGGCTGCTGTCGTAGGTTTATCTGACACCACTGTATCCTGTTCCTTCTGGCTGGTGCTGAAGAGCAGGCTTTGTCTGAGACCAGTACCCCCTCTTTGCCAGCCTCTGCTTGTGAAGGAAGAAAGGTGAGTCTGCATTCAAGGGAATGCTCTTTTCCTTAGTAACACGCCACTGTGTACGAGCAAATGATGCTGGGCTTTCCTGAGAAGCCACTGTGGTCGCTGCATGGCATCTTGTCCTGGGATGCTGCCCCTGTAGCACGTTTCTGGGAAATGGCCCTCCCCCCGTGTTCCTTGTCATTTTTTTTTCACGGGGACACGTCTGCTGTATTTGATAACAGATCCTTTTATACTTAACACTTCGAGTTAAGGTCGGTGGATGAGGTGAGTAGATGACTATATCCTTGATCAAAAACAAAGTATATCTTTTCTCATGTGCTTTGACTCAGACTCTGAAAGCAATTCTGAGACGTTCTCAAGCTATTTGGAGTGGGGATGACTTTGTTCTTTATTTACTCACCAAATATCTATTGAGCATCTACTCTGTCACCTACAGTACTCACTTGGAAGGACAAGATATATTTAGGTTCATTCCTTGTGGTATGATTGTTGAAAAATGAAAAAAAAGCCTCATCACATTAGGGTCCCACCTCATTTCAGCACATGCCAGTGCACGTATGTAATCAAAATGTTGGTAACCAGTCCTGGGTGGCTGGGCCCAAAGACCCCCTCAGGCAAGACCCCTGTGCCTAGGATGTCCCCTCCTGGCCAGTATCTACTCAATTCTCTGAAAGCAAATTGGCTGCAAATGTACCAAAGCAGAGAACTCTCAGCAGAATCTCTGTAACCTAAAACCCTTCTTTGCACTGAGTGGTCAGCCCTCTAGCAGGGCAGCTGAGTCTCTGGCCCTGTCTATCTGTTGCTGGGTTTAGGGAGCGTCCTGGAACCCGGGGTGAGCGAGGGTGCTGCCACCGGGCAGCACTCCCTCAGGCGACGAGTGTCGGGTGCCACTGCGAGTTACACAACACGAGCTCTCCAGACAGCTGGGAAACAAGGAAGAAAGCACTTACAGCGTGAGGCAGGCAGGGCTAGAGTCCCCAGGGGGCAGTTAGTAAGACAGTTTGGTTCTGGACAGAACAGACAGAGAAAGAAAAGTAAGAAGGTTGGAAAGTGTTTTCTAAACAGGAGAACAATAAAGGTTTCAAGTCAGCAAGGCCCGAGGTAGAGGGCCGCCCCTCACTCAGGGAGCGCCACCAGGAGAGACTTGCGGGCTCTCAGATCTAGCACATTCACTCCAAGGCAGGTGCGGGGAGGCGGCCAGGTGCTGGGCAGACAGGCCTGCCCTCTGCCCAGAGAGAAGAAGGAAACTCCATGGAGGAGCCACAGACCTCCCTCTAGTTTCTATGCCCTGAGTCACCCTTTAGCATTTCACATTTCAAACAGCATTTTGGCAAACAGAGAGATGGAAATTGCATGACTGTTATCTAAAACAGAGACCTTGATTCGGCTGCGTTTGTTTTGGTCACAACAACCAAGCTACTGCCACTTACTCTAAAAAGTTCCCCTCATATTTTCCACTTAGGGGAGGAAGGAATAGCATTCATTTTCAGATTGTTCCTTCTCTTCACACTAGAACTCCTCACGGCTTCTCTCTGCACTGCTGAACTGGTGCCACGGTGTCGCGGGAAAAAGAGGCCTGAGTGGTTTATGGGATGCGAGTGCAGTGAGAAAGGGAGATTTCCTGTCACCTGCGTCACTCCTGGGTCTGGATGCCTGAGTGAACATTCAGGGAAAGATTCCGCAGCAGGGCACTGGGTGGGCTTGGAATCAGAAGTAGTCCTGGGGATTTGGGAATGCATACCTAGAACTACTGCATAATTTACGGAGCAGTGGGAAGGGGTTGCTGTGGCCCTAATATATTACATCAATTCAAGAATAATCCCACTGGAATCCAGAACAAGCAAAATTCCAACAGAAATGGAAAAAAGAGCCCGTGGCATTGAGATGCTGCCGATGAGTGCTCTGTGCCTGCTCTGAGTCCCTGCAACTGCGCTCCCTTCACGTCATCTCTTTTGGTGGCAAACACACCAAGTGAAGAGAAAATCTAAACAAATACGGAGGACAAAAGGGGTTGGGCCACTTTGTACTGATAAAACCATTTTCATGCCATGATGCTGGGATCCCATCATGAACCTATTTTTGCTTGCAGGATTCACTATTAGTAATTCAAAGCATTTTTTGGTTCCTAAAAAAAATTTCTATTTGGTGTGTAATATAGACAACACAGGCACAGCCAGTTAATGCTTTGTGACAGCCTCAATGTCAACTGAAATGAGAGCCCTAGGGAGCCCTAAGAAGGCAGGGCATTCACATATAAATAGACCCTTCCACGGCAGGAGTACTTACCTGAGGACCCCAGAAGGATGGGGTAACAGTAGCCCAAAGAAGACACCATTTGTCACCTGAGAACATTCAACCAGCAGTTTGTCCTCAGAGCATGCAAACAACTTTATCACAAAGACTCAGCTCTTGGAACATGTAGGCCATGTAGTATCAATATTTACATTAGGTGTGAACCATACGGAACTATTTCTGTAAGTCATTGGCAGTTCCACAGGTTTGACCTATTCAGATTTCAAGCCTGTATTCTGAGTTAAACATTCACTGGTGGGCCGGACTGGGAAGCTAGCCATCATTTACCCTCTTGTGGGAAATGTGGGCCAGGTGAAACAGGCAATACATTTCCTCCTCTCCCTGCCCATGAAGCCAGGGCTGCTCGGGTCCTGGCGAGAAAGCAGCGGGCAGCCCAGGAGCATGCTGCCGTCCTCCTCCTCCGACCCCTACCATCTGTGGGAGCAGCCTGGCTGGGGGAGTGCTCATGGGGCCAGGTGTTCCCAGCGTGGAGCCTGTTCATCCAGACTCCAGGCAAGTTGGAATCACTCGCCAGACAGACACGTCCTCTCTGTGCTGCACAAACCACAAAGTGGCATCACCATAGCCATCACCACCAGCATATCATCAGGCTTTCATTTTGCTCACTGTACAAAAACACCACATGTGGATACGTATCAGAGCCCAGTTCACAGTGGATTGATTTGTGAGTAGTATCAAGGGCAACAATGATAATCATATTGTATTAGGGCAGGATTTTGATTTTGTCTACTGCTAGGGGGCCTCATGGCCACAAAGAGGGTAAGTGATCTGTGAGCTGCCAGATGGCTGTTTTGTAAGGAAGCCAGCCCAGGAATCGAGATCTTACGGCTCCTGATGAGATGTGCTCGCGCCCACATTGTCCAGACCCTCTGCAGCTCACCTCATGCTGTCACATATGAAGGGCTGCAGTATGCAGAAAGCCTGACACAACTATCCCATAGTTTGTACACGTGCACAAATTCACACAGAAAGAACGCAAGCTATGACCCCAAATGAAACGCCCTGATAAAGGATCAATCACTGAGACTGGGGACAGAACCCAAACCAAATCATGTACCGTATGATTTCCCGAGGACAATAAAAACATTTTCCTTAAAAAAGTTGCTCAGGGTTTTTTCTGCCTATTCTATTCTCCCATAAACCCAACACCTCCCCAGCTCCTGACAACCAATCACGGACGCTTCCTGAGATCAAATGACAGAGCACAATCCCAAATCCCACCCTGCCCCGCAGCTAAAGGGAAGAGCTGGTGGGGGAGGGTGTGGGGCACTCGGCATTCATTACCTCCATGGGCCCTGGCTCCGCTGTGTCCCCCAGCGAGTGACTGTCACTGTGGAGACCCGGGGGCCCGTAGGCAGCCTGCCTCCTCTCCTCCTTTAAGGCATGCTCCAGCAGCTTCTTGTTGAGGATCCGGGCCACGTTCTCAGTGAGTGTGTAGCCAGGGGGAGCAGATAAGTCCTGCCTCACTGGCGTGCCCTCTCCCCCTTCCTCCCTGCACATCTCTGAGCCCACCCCAATGGGGCTCGGTGACCTTCCTCGGGAATTGGTGCCTGTTTCCTGGCCTGGGGCCAGCTCTGGTGGGGGTTCTGCTGAGCGAGACCGACTGCCGGCCCGCAGCCCCTTGTGGAAGGGGTCCTGCACCACGGGGCTGTGGTCGATGATGTTGAAGAGGCTGGAGAGGCCATCATTGATGGTGGTGTGCACGGGGCTCTCCCTTGTGGTGGTGGAGCGGGCCCAGGCTGACTCATTGTACCCTTTCTGGGCCATCCCTGGTGACGTCCTGTTATTTGGCTGGTCAGTTTTGGGGAGGGGCTTCCTCTGCAGCTTGGGAGAACCATACTTGGGGGAGCAGCATGTGCGTTCAAACTTGACCTGCACCTTCTCGATGGCAGGGGCCACCTGTCTGCTCCTAAGGCTTCGGGAAGGAGACGACACGGGTGTAGCACCGCCCCCAGCCTTTGGCGTGAGACACTTGTGGGGGCTGCTGGGGACACCGCTGCCACGCAGGGCTTCAGTCTGCAAGCCCACACTGATGGTCTGAACAGTCTGGGTCCCCATTGTCCGGGACCCATTGGTCTGGCAGGCCATGTCCTTGACTTGTGGCTCACCAGGGCCAGAGCAGATGGCATTCCGGACAGAGAAGGCCACCTCCTTCATGTCATCACTCAAGTTCTTGGACATCTCCAGGTTGTGCAGTGGGGAGGCAAACCCCAGGGAGGCACAGAGGGGCTGTCAAGGGGCGCCGTGCCCCCTCCATGCAGTCCCGGGAGTGCCTGGGGGAGGTGCAAGACCACCTGCTGAGCATGGGCTCTGGAGGGCCCCCCTTGGCATCTCCCAGGCTCCCTCTGGCTCTGCTTGTGGGAAAGGGACCCTCACCACCTGCCACCGTGATGCTGTCGACCCTGCGCACGGCAGGCGGGCTGTGTAACACGCGCACCCCCGACTGCTCGTTGAGGACGTGGCTCCGCAGTGGCTGCTTCTGGCAGTGCTCTGGGCTGGTCATGGTGTCCGTGGTCATGGTGACACTTGTGGTCAGGTACCAGGAGGAGTCGGGGAAAGGCTCCGTGCTGTCCTCGTGCCCTGCCCGCCCCACCTCGGTCCTGTCAGCCCAGAGGTCTGGCCCCCCACCATTGTGGCCCCTGGTGGGTGTGTAGTCCCAGCTCTTGTTGAACTCCTCAATGTACTTGAGGTCGTCTGGAGACAGGGGTGGGGTGATGTCCTCCTTGCTGCTGGTGGACGGCAAGCCCTTCTCAGGCAGGAAGGGGGAGATGTCCATGAGGCGCTGGAACTCAGACATGGAGGACACGGACACTGCCCTGGGAAAAGCAGAAAAGAGGGTGTCAGCCCCCACCACACCACAGCACCCATGTCCTGCCCTGCGTGGGAAGTGTCAGTGAAGGCGCCTGCTTCCACCCACACCAGGAGAACACTTTCAGCTGCTCATGTGCTGCACTCACAGGCTTATCCTGTGGGCATCTATTGGACTCTGTGTGGCTCTGGAATTGTTCCTGAAGCCTTGCATGGGTCAGAATTTAATATAACCAACTCTGGCTCACACCTGTAATCCCAACGCTTTGGGAGGCCAAGACAGGAGAATCACTTGAGGCCTCAATGCCTCAGTGAGAATTCTCAGGAGACTTGCTCGGACCACAATTGAAGGGTGAAGACGGTGAGTCACGGCGATGGCCAGGTTTTGGCAAGCTGCCACCTGACAGACATAGATTTGGTGTGGATTCTTCCATGTGTTAGCACTTTCAATCTGCCATGAGTTCGCTGAGTGCCTCTCACATGCCCGACAGGTGCTGCAGGGGTGCCAGCAATGCTTTCAGGCTAAGACAGAAAGTGGCTGGAGTGCTTGGGCACAACTACCACCAGGGCAAAGAAGTGGTGGTCAGGAACGGGGCTGGGGCTAGCTGTGCCTGGTGTCTCAGGCCACAGAACCTCTTTGGCCTGGAATCCCTCCAGCTGGGGTGGGATGGGGAGGTGAGGTGTCTACAGACTCACTGTCCAGATTCTTATAGGACATACTGATATTCCTTTCACCCCACAAAGCACAGGCTTAAACCTAGGGATCTAGACTAGTGCAGGCCCTGTGGAAGGGGTCCCAGATTGAGTGTATGGACCACTCCTCCACAGGACCTATTAATGATGATGAGGCCAGAACTGGGGTCTGCTCTGAGCAAGTCCCCATGCCGTGTGTACTGGTACACAGAACCAGCAAAGCTCTGGGTAGCTCTGCTGACAGCTGGCTTCACCTTGGGGGCAAGGCACCCACCCACGTGGTCAGCACCATGGGGTAAAAGAGTAGGCTAAAAGTGACGTTGTTAGGCATTCCATCTTGTATCTTTTTGTTGTTGTTAGAAAGAATCTACCAACTGTTCAGTGGTGCTGGCTAGATCCAGGGCCGGAAAGGAAGGGCAATGGTAGGGATGGGCTGATTTGTCCCAAGGTCATGAGCTTTCCAGCAAGTATGAATTTCCTTCTTCTCAATTCAAGGAGTTGCTGAATTAATAATGAGTTTCAGAACACTGTTCGCTGGGGACTGGAAGTGCCGACCACATGCCGACAGCCTGGTCCTTTCCACATTTCTGTGGACATGGCTCATCTAACTCCCACTTTTGCCCACAGAGGAACCGTCTCAGAGTTAAATCAGTGGCACCTACCTGGGTGGGAACTCAGTGCCTCTGGGGCATGGATGGATATGGTGGAACAGAGATGATAAAAAGAGAGAGCAGAGGCATTCACCTCAGCAGTGGCCAAAGCAAACAAAGCCCATTAACCTCAGCAGTAGCCAAAGCAAACAAAACCATGATGAGAAAATGCAGGACACGTCTGGAGCACGTGTAGGCGCTTGCGGGTGCACTGAAGAGAGTGGTGCAAACGTACCAGGCAGCTGGAAGCCAGAAGAAAAGCGGCCGGTGGGGAGGGCACATCCAGTTTTCACTTTGGACATTTCGAGATATACATATATATATATATACTATATATATTTTTTTTTTTTTTTTTTGAGACAGAGTCTCACTCTGTCGTCCAGGCTGCAGTGCAGTGGCACAATCTCAGTTCACGGCAACCTCTGCCTCCCAGGTTCAGCAATTTTCCTGCCTCAGCCAGTATTTCCATTTTATAACAAGCATGTGTTACTTTTGAAAGCATAAAGGCTGATGGCTTGAGTGGTGAAGTAGTTGCTCCGAAGCCTAGCCGCAAACACTGATGTGGCTGCTTCTGTGACTGGGGAAGGTGGGAGGGTGTAATGACTAAGCTCTGTTCACTGCTTGTTTTGTGCCATGTGCTGCTTTCATTATGTGTATTAACATACATAAGCTGCAAAAAAAATAAAAAATAAAAATAATCAAAATACCTCCTGTATACAGATGAGGAAACGGAGGCACAAAGCAGTTGAGTAACCTACGCAAGGAGGCAGAAGCGATTTAAACTTAGGCAGTTTGGGCTGGGCGCAGGGGCTCACGCCTGTAATCCCAGCACTCTGGAAGGCTGAGGCGGGTGGATCACTTGAGGTCAGGAATTCGAGACCAGCCAGGCCAACATGGTGAAACTCTGTCTCTATTAAAATACAAAAATTAGCCCGTTGTGGTGGGGTTTGCCTGTAATCCCAGCTACTTGGGAGGCTGATACAGAATTGCTTGAACCCAGGGGGCAGAGGTTGCAGTGAGCCAAGATTGTGCCACTGCACTCCAGCCTGGGAGAAAGAGTGAGACTCCATCTCAAAAATACATAAATAAATAAACAAACCAACCAACCCAGGCAGTTTGGCTCTAGAGCCTGAGCGCTCAAGTACTGTCCTGTACCCCCCAAGGAGGACCAGAGAAGACAGCGTGAAGGACAGAGGTGTGCCACAGGCACGGCTAGGTGCTGCGGAGAGCAAATGGGAAAGGACGGCCATTCACAGACTCAAAGTTCAGAGGAAAATCAAGGATGAGGCGATCTGGAAATGTTGAATTGCCTGAGAAGAAATTTCATGTAGTAGAAATGGTATGTATTCATTTGGAGAAAGAAGAAAAAGTAAAACTGGAGGAAATTAAACTGGGGAGGAAAAAACTGGTGTATAACTAACATCCACACCAACCACTATATATCTCCTTCTAGGACTACTGCCCAAAAATATTTTAATAAATTCTCTTAGTGGAGCTTTTAAATACAGTGTATAAAACACCTCACAGCATACGAGAGAGAGTTTTCCCAGACTTAAAAAGAGAAAAGAGAGGTTTCCACGGACCTTTCAATAATCACTAAACACAAGCATTCCTTTGTATACATAACACAACTACAACTGGAAAGTCTACCATAAAACTCATGCACGCATCACACAGCATGTCTAGCTTCTTTGTTGTTAATAATCAAAAATACCATGTTTATGAAATGAATAATAAAGCAGCCACTTCTTCAGAAGTGGCATCATTTTAAGTCATTTTGGAGAGAGTGGTAAAATAGACTGCATTGACAAAACAGAATTTTAAGACCAAGGTATTTCTATTCCAGTAATCTATTTTTTTCATCAATCTTACCTTTGAAGATTCCCCTTGTGATTTTCTTCTTCCTATAAAGAAGAAATGACTTCGTCTGAATCGGTTCGTTTTGGTTGCCTAGAACTAGCCCTGAGTACTTTAGTGGTTTGTTTGCTCTGCACCCCCAGGAAAACACCATTTAAAATGTACACTGAGGCCAAGCTCTGGTTAGGAGTGCTACTGCCCTGAGGCCTTTGAAGTACAATAATCAAAGTGAGTCCACAGCATGATGAGGGGCTGGAGCTTCTGCAGTCCAGGGAGGAACCCACATGAGTGAGAACAACTGGCTATAAACTTTGTCATGGAGGAAGTGGCTCTTCTGTGCTTCCTCAAAGGACCTCACTGACTACATGAATTTCAAAGCCAGCTTTTGTAACAACCTAAGTGTAAGAGTGAGACTGAGAGAGACAGTGTGTGTGAGTGTGTGTGTGTGCTATGTTAGAGAGGAAGATGGAAGGTGACAGAATAACGTTAGGAGACTGGTGTCCCTTGGTCCCAATCTTGCTGTAGAAGTTGACGTGACATCCTTAGGCTCGGGCACTTGATTTTAAACATTCCCATTTAGAATCAGAGGCAAAGTACAGTGCCTTCCCCTTTAAGAAGAATGATAGCTGTGTTTGTAGAGAACAACAGAAACCCAAGGTTGTCTACTGAGAAAACACTCCTGTGCTGACGTGGTTCTGAAGCAGCAAGCCTCTGACTAACTTTAATGGAAGCATATTTTTCAAGACAGTAAATAGCAAGGGGTACACTTCCCCTTAGTGAGCATGCCTCTTGTCTCTGCCATGCAGGTTCCAGTGGGCTGGAACCCAGCCACAGGCTCCCGACCCCACCCCATGTTACCTCTGCTATGTAACTGGACTGTACTGGATTGCCAAGAGACCAGACAGGGTGGGACTGCAGCGATGTCCTGTCAACCTCATACACATTGCTGAGGATAAGGCATTTGATGTTACTGATGTGAGTGAAGTATAATTTCCGCATATTTCAACAACACTATTTGATATGAACTCTTCTAAGTCTTAAGTGTTTAGGAGACCAAATGATACGTGCAGCAACTGTTGAACTGCCTCACAGGTAATGATTCCTAGAATATTTATTTATTTATTTTTGAGATGGAGTCTCATTCTGTCGCCCACGCTGCAATGCAGTGGTGTGATCTCAGCTCACTGCAAGCTCCGCCTTCTGGATTCACACCATTCTCCTGCCTCAGCCTCCCAAGTAGCTGGGACTACAGGCACCCACCACTACGCCCGGCTAATTTTTTTAGTATTTTTAGTAGAGACGGGGTTTCACTGTGTTAGCCAGGATGGTCTCGATCTCATGATCTCGTGATCCGCCTGCCTCAGCCTCCCAAAGTGCTGGGATTACAGGCATGAACCACCACGCCCAGCCCGAGAATCAACTTTTAAAACAAGGTTTTAAAAATATTAAAGCCAGAAAAACATAACTAATGCTGTGCCATGGAAATGTCTACAGCTTAGCTCACTCATTTGGTGCTCTAATTTATGTAAGGTTTCTAAGTGTTGGATTTTTTCCCTTTGTGCAGAATTTTTTTGGTTATTAGTTTTCTAGAATCAGAAGACTGCACTATTATTTCAAGAAAGGTTGAGGCTGGGTGTGGTGGCTCACCTGTAATCCCAGCACTTGGGGAAGGCAAGGCAGACAGATCACTTGAGCCCAGGAGTTTGAGACCAGCTTGGGCAACACAGGGAGACCCTGTCTCTACTTAAAAAATAAAATAAAAAAAAATTAGCCAGGCGTGGTAGCATGTGCCTGTGGTCCCAGCTACTTAGGAGGCTGAGGGGGAAGAATCAATTGAACCTGGGAGGTCAGGGCTGCAGTGAGCCATTATTGGCCACTACATTCCACCCTGGGCAAGAGAGTGAGACCTCCATCTCCAAAAAATAAAAAAAAGAAAAAAAAGGAAAAAAAGAAAAAAGAAAAAGTTGAGCATATACACTTCCCAGAATTACTTACTTCCTCTTGTGTGTTTTGTGGGACACACTTATTTGTGAGACCTGCCTTTTGTACAGGACTCTAGTCCAGTATTTCTAAACCTGAAACAAGGGGCAAAGTTAAGCTGACAGCAGGGCACGCTAATTTAGGGTCAAGCAAAATCCTTGGTGTTGTGAAGATTTCATTTTTACTCAGTTCAGAGGTTGCTGTATGCAAAAGTGCTGGAGCCTGCCAGGAGAGGAATCTGGCAGATGCCTCTTAGGTTTCATGACGGCTCCCTTATTCCATAGTAGTTAACTAGGATGGAGAAAACCTGGCTGACCTCAGGGAGGCGATTCCTGAACTCCCTCTCGGGCCTGTGGGCTGGTGGCTCCTCTGGCTCGTCATCCAGGGACAAGGTATCCAAGTAGAGATTCTCACTGGCCGAGCACCTGTCCGACTCCTTCAGCTTGGACAGCGGCTGGTCTTCAAACGGGATGGAGTCGGCGTCTGCACAAGGCCACATGGCCACAGGACGGGGCATGCGGTGGCTTCCCTGGTGGGGAAAGGGGCGAACGTTGCCGTCTTTTTGATCACAGAGGAAACTGCCACCTCTCCGGGGACTGTTCTCTTTCTGCAACTTGAGAATTTAAAAAATGAAAATAATTAGCCTCACTCTTCTGTCTGATGGTCTCCCTAAGACCATTGTTTCTCCACAATTTGGAATTACACAGAGGTCAGTTTGAAAAACATTGTGAGAAGCAAATGTTCTTAATGTTCTGATCTTAATTTCAAAAGGTAACACAACATTACAGATGCTTTACAAAACCCACAATGTTATCTGGCCCAGAAAATCTGCATTAACCACACACAAGTATGGTGAATTCTTTCTGACACCAATATATGTGTTACTGTACATAACTCAGAGTTGTCCTCATGGGAAATTCTACATTTATTACTATTTTTTAATCTAATACTGTTAAAGAACACGTTAAAAATGCTCTTTGGAACTTCCTTCAGAACTGAAGACACACTCAGTGGAATACTGTCAGTGATAGCAAACTTCTAAGTGTGAAGCTGATTTTTCTAACTAGTCCCAGGGCATGTGGAACAGGTCCTATCAATAACCCAAGTGAGCAAACTTGAGTTGGTAACCATTTGGTGTTAAACATAACTTACACTTTATTTGAGATGATAAAAACTTAGCTATAAAGGCAAGTAAAGATCTGGTATGACTGAGTGAAGAAAATTTTAAAAAGCCACATTACATTATAGTCATACTTTTTTGCCTGACTTGGTTGAACTCAAGAAGCGGCAGTGGGCGAGCACAGGGCCACCTGCAGTTAGAAGACCTGAGTTGGAACCATCGATGTGTGGCTTGCTGGTTCGCAGGCAGGTGCAAGTTCCCGACTCTCCTGAGCTCAGTTGCCTTATCTGTAAGATGGGTTGTGCATGTGGGCTCACAGGAGTCAGGCTGGCTAGTGGGGGCCCAGCCCACATAAAGGCATTATGCCTTTCTGGGCTGTTTTGGGGCACTAGATGGAGATCTTGTGGAGGTGGCTCAGGAAGGGAGCCCATATGAAATCACAAGACTGCTGAGGCAGGCAGGCAAATGGCTTGCAGGGCGCATGGCCTCCCTCCCCAGAGGAGCCCTCACCAGCTTCCACTCCATTCTCCTGATCCCTCCTTATGGCTTCCCTTTCTAAAACAGTCACAGAAAGCACAACTGAGACCTGAAGCTATTTCCGCCTATGAATCTTTAATGGAGCCTTTATTGGATGACAAGCCCACACTACAGGATTGACTGCTCTTTTGAGTAAGTAAAGTATCTGAAGGATGAAAGTGACATTTGGATTTGACCTGAAGGAGTGGCCAAATAATGATTTAAAGTCCTCAAGCGCTGAGACGGTGCCAGGAAATTCTAAAACCTCCTTGAATGCAGATCAATTCATTTTTTTTAAGCATCACTTACAAACTGCATCTCTGTGTCCCAATCTGAGCATTCATCCACAAGTTGGATGCAAACATGCTTTCTGTATAGTCAGGAAGAAAGCCATGGAAGACAGGAAAGACAAAAGGACGTTGGCTCATTGTTGGTAATTTCTAAGGCGGCGGAACAGAGATTTATCTTTATCTTTGAGAAAGATGGAGTCTGATGCAGCCAAAGCTTACATGTTAGCATCTGAGGCAGTTCACAGTCAAATCAAGGACCCAGCAAATCCTAAAAACTCTACGTTTTAGCTCTGCCCCTCTGCTCTCTCCTCCTCCTCCCTGATGATGACACAGTTTTTTGCAGTTTTCTTAAAGATGCTAACTGCTTTCTTCAAAAAAAAAATGAAAAAAAAAGGAAGGCAGGCTTTTTATATGTTCATTTAATGCATGTCGGCACAATTTAGTTTCAACACATGATCATCTCTAAGCTATTTTGGGCAAGAAATTAAAATGCAAGAATCCCATCTGAAGCTGCAAATGTGCACTGAGGGTGTGAGTGAAGGGGGAAAAGAATGACTAAAGAGGAGAGCTATGAACAAGCACCTTCTAACTCAGTAAAGTGGGATTTCAAAAATAAACCCGGGCAGCTAGGAGCAACTTGTACTCAAGCTGCTAAGTGTTAGGTTTCCTAAAAACGAACTGGAGTGCTTGTGGTGGAGATATCTGCTGCGAAGATGCCTCTGGGGTGTTGTCATAGAACAGGTCCTCAGAGGGGTACGGTTTCCTATAGGAGTCATTTCAGCCAGCATCAGCACCTACTTGCAATCTTGGAGTAAAACAACTTTTAATGCCAGTCAAAAATGTTAAAGATTTGTATTTTAATACAGGAAACAATAAAAGTGACCTCAAGAATGTCACCTTACCCAGACTGGTAGAAAGAAAAAAGGCCACTTTGTAAACAGGTTTTAAAAGAATGGATTTTTTAAAAGAATGGCAGCTGATTTAAGAAAGTTACTGGAAGGAGAATGCATGCATGACACTTTTTAGCTTGGTAAGTACAGCAAATATAACAGCAAGTTTTACGTCATCTGCATGTTAACTGGGAACTCAACAATTCTAAGGAGAAATGTAGTGTGACTCCATAAAGTATCCTACCCCCACCCCGCAATCAAACTGGGATTGAGACAAGAGAGGCTCATAAGATAGATAAAATGTGTTATATGACCTTAGCCACATTCCCACAGTCATACATCACATAACATGCCTCATGTGGTGCAGAAATTATGTAGGAATTTAATGACACCGGACAAGTATGAAGCATGTGTTCTGAAAGTGGAAAATGGATTTAGTGTCACTTCTTCCACCATCTGTATTATGTTATCACAGTCAAGGTTATATTATATGGCTTACCAAGCAGTCAAATGTTGAGAGGATACATTGTGAAGAATGTTCAGTGACATCTCTCATTTACCTACGGAATATGTAGCTAAAACTTAAATGAACAAGCAACCCAATGACTGATAAACGAACCAAATCTACACACACCCAGGCACACTTGAACCTTATCCTCTTTTCAGGAAGTTGAGATAATGCCTATAATTGCTTTCCCTCATTATCAGGATGGGGCACTGAGATTTAAGAAATCGTCTTTAAAAATGTTTACTATTTTGGGGAAAAGGCCAGATTTATTTTTGAAAGCCACAATTGCATGTCTGAAGCGTCAGTTCATTTGTAACCAATCGTCTTCTAAAAACAGCAATGACATCATTGTACAAAAACCGTGGGATCCATCAGACAGATTTCAGGAACAGATGCATGCCCGAAACTCACGTGTTTCAGATCCACGATGCTCAGAGATATCCACCCTGAGGACTGGGTTCTGAGGCGGTCAGTGTGGCCGAACTATTCCAATACTGACAACTTGGAATTGGAGGTCAGCTCCTGACGACTACTACCTTTCCAAAATATAGTCTCAAAATGAGGCTGTGGCTCATCTTTAAATCACTGACTTTTTTCAAAAGTTGAGTATCACCACAAGTGTCTAATTTTTCCTTTAGCAGAAATTCTTCATTCCCAAAAGTAAAATAAAACCTAAAAGACTTGCTTAATTTATATCCAAGGTGTGGCTTCCCAAACAGATGAAGCCTGTGACTAGTCCAACAAGCCACAGTGGCTAACAGGCGAAGGGCACCCTAAAGGGGCCATGGCAAGGATCACGATGGCCTCACCGGGGTACAGGAGGGATGTAAAAAGTGAGTGGCCCTACAGCATGGGCCAGGAATGTAGCTCCCTAGCTCCCTGGCAACAAGCTGCCTGGAGTTACTGTGACACGGTCAACTAAAGTTGGATATAATAAATTAGTGCCACTTCTACCCCTAAGATTTCCACCTAACCACAGGGCACAGACACACAGGAGATTTAACACAGGAGACTCGTCACAAGTGCTGCATTTCCAAGCCAGAAAGGAAATGGCCAGCACTCCTCTTGATAGGATTTGGGGAATATCAAAGATTAGTAAGGTGACTCATGTGTGTAAGTGGCGAAACCTGGGAAGTGTCAGCTCTTCTATCTGCAGTGTACTTTCCTTCTTTTGTTTTTTGGAGATGGGGTCTCGGTCTGTCACCCAGGCTGGAATGCAGTGGTGATCAAAGCTCACCTGCGGGTATTTTATTCTTCTTAGTGGTTTCTAAGCCACAGGCTCTTGGTCTTTTCTACCATTTAGTTCATTCTGCCTCCCTCCCTATCCAACATATGCATACACTCACCTTTGTCATTGTACCTGCATAACACAGGCACCATGTCTATGGATAATAGAGCACATTTTTCTTTTTCTTTTTTTTTTGAGATGGAGTCTGGCTCTGTGGCCCAGGCTGGAGTGCAGTGGCCGGATCTCAGCTCACTGCAAGCTCCGCCTCCCGGGTTCACGCCATTCTCCTGCCTCAGCCTTCCGAGTAGGTGGGACTACAGGCGCCCGCCACCTCGCCCGGCTAGTTTTTTTTGTATTCTTTTTTAGTAGAGACGAGGTTTCACCGTGTTAGCCAGGATGGTCTCGATCTCCTGACCTCATGATCCGCCCGTCTCGGCCTCCCAAAGTGCTGGGATTACAGGCTTGAGCCACCGCGCCCGGCCAATAGAGTACATTTTTCAAAAGGCTCTATGGTTATTTAAAATAGAGTAATGAGGTTATTTTTCCTGAGCTCAATTGCTTACTGATTGATACATTTCCTTGAGACCGCATAAATTTGTAAGTGTGTGACTGGCTGAAATAAACAAAATGTATACTATGTGAAAATCCAGCCAGGGAAGAATTCCAGATCTTCATCAATTTAATTTGTGTATCCCTCAGGAACTACTGCAACTATGCAAACTGTTCTAAGTCTGACGCAATGCAGAGAATGGTTATATTGGCAGAAAACGACTACCCCGTCCTCCCCAAAATCATCTGAGTTTCTGAATTGTTATTTTAGCTAAGATGATGAGCTACCAGCTACCTCTCTTGACTATGGTCCATCTAATCACAGCTCAGCAATATCCACAGCAGGCACACTCACCAGCAAACAGCCTGACTTCCAACTGAATCCAGCAATTTCTTTTCTAATGACAACAATTCCATTCAAGTTGGAGCAGTCACTGTGACCACATCTTTAGTGGCAAACTTAAAAGTTATAGTTTGTTTTCAACTGAATAAGACCTGAAATAACCTCCTCTTTCCAGTTTAGTCTTTAAATTCCTTTAAAAAGTTATCCCCCCTCCCACAACCCCCACCCACCCTGCTCTGCCACTACCACATGTACACACAAGAGAGTTACCTATGAACTCTGCAATGAAAAGATCTGTGTCATGGAGAGGTATGAGCCTAGGTCTCCAACCCAAGCAATTCTAGTATCTCTCTCTCTTCCTTTGGAAGCCCATGCAGCTTGATGCTGCAAGGACCACAAAGCAGCCTAATGTTTTTGCTTTCTGGGTCCATTGAGTAGTCTACACTCTGTGCCTATGCTCCAGGGCCCAGGGTGCCTCCTTACCTGCTCTATCCTCCACAGCAGTTCCTTCTTCTGCCGCTCCCACTCCTGCCGATCTCTGTCCAGGCGGTCGAGAAGTTCCACCTTCTCCCGGTTCCAGTTCTTCTCGCTGTGATGGATCTGCCAGCGCAGGTCCATGACCAGGCTGTGACTGTCGGCCAGGAGCTTCTGGTGCACCTCTCTCTCCTTCTTCAAGGCCCCCTTGCTCTCAGCAGAGGAGCCTAGTTCTCCCAACTTGTTCTCAGTCTTCTCCTCCAGCTGTCAAGGAGAAAAGACTTAGGAATTCCCTCTCTGACAAGTCTTGCATTCAAGGATGGAGTCTCAGCACATTGACATGTGATCCCTGGAAACATGTTTAAACCGAGGCTTGACCAATCCCATAGTATAAACACATTTTATTTTTAAAGTCCTAATTAAGAGCATTTGACACAGACAGTCACGAAGAATGTTAAGCGGTGAGTCAACTGAGCTTCCCATGGCCAGCTTCCCTGCTCCACTTTCCTAGTCTAAGTCACCACTGCCTCTTGCCTGTACTTCTGGGTAACTCCTTGTGGGCAGGTACCACAAGGTACCTGTCCCTATATCCTTAGCTCCTATATGGAACCTAGGGATGGGACAGTTTTCAATAAATATTTGTCAAATACCCAGGAGGTTAAATATCAAAACCAAACAAGATTCTACATCTTATGTATTCAAACTCATGAAAACCAAAGAGAAGACCTTAAAGACAGGAAAAATGACACGTCAGAGGCACAAACACGAGAGTTCCAGGAGACTTCTCAGCAGAAACTTTGCAAGTCAGAAGATGATGGAGTGGCATCTAAAGTGCTGCAAGAAAAAAGATCTCAACCTAGACACAATTCTGTATGCAGAAACGGTATCTTTCAGAAGAGAAGGAAAACACTTTTTAACAAATGAAAACTGAAAAAAGAAGCAGTGCCAACAGACCTGCGCTTCAAGAAATGAAAAAGGAAGTTCTTTAGGCAGAAGGAATATACTAACAGACACTTTGATCTCTACAGAAAATAAACACTGGAAATGACATCTATGTAAATATAAAACTCATTATTTCTGTTTTAATTGTTTTTAATATTTGATTATCTAAAGCAAAAATTGTTACAATGTGTTGTGTTTACAGAATATGTAGAGGTAAACTACCACAGCAATAGCACAGAGGATGGGAAGGAACTGGGAATATACTGTTGCAATTTCCTCAGGCACCATGAAAAGTAGCCTAATAGGATTTCAAGGTAGACTCTGAGTCATTAAATACGTATATTATAAACCCTAAGGCAAACACTAAAACTGCACGGCAAACACTAAAACCGCACAACAGCTTGCTGTTCGGTGCCTTGTTTTTATCCTCATAAGCAATCTCTTATATTTTATTAAGTGCACAATTTTAACAAATCGTATACTTTTCAAAGAAAGGCCTTTCACACAGATTGCCTCACTTGGTCTCTACTGCAATCCTCTAAGTATAGGTATCCTTATTCCCAGTTTATTTGTGAAGAAATGGCAGCTTAGTGCTTCAGGGATTTGCCTAAGGGACATGGTAAGTCAGTAACCAATATTCATATGTAGAGTTCAATTAACTTTCTTAAAATGAGTTACTTCAAGACCCACTAAAATAATTCATGGCTGATTATCCATGTCTAAGCAGATTGTTTTAACTTTTCTGAGACTATATATATATATATATATATACACACACACACACATACACACACACACACACATATATATATATAAAGATTAATGACTTAAACCACCCAGTATTATTACATTTAGAAAGATGTATCAGTGCTATAGTTTGGATGTCTGTCCCCCAAACTTCACGTTGAAATTTGATCCCCAGTGTCGGCGATGGGGCCTAGTGGGAGGTGTCTAGGGCAGGGGAGTGGATAGATTCATGCCCTGGGGCAGGGACTGAGTAACTTCTCCCTCTATTATTTCTTTATGAGCTGGTTGTTTAAAAGAGCCTGGCACCTCCTCCCACCAGCACTTCCTTTCTTGCCCTGTGATCTGCACACATCGGCTCCCCTTTGCCTTTTGCTGAGTGGAAGTAGCCCGGACTTCTTCAGTAGCAGATGCTGAGATGCTGGCACCATGCTTCTTGTGCAGCTTGCAGAACTGTAAGCTAAATAAACCTCGTTGTTAAATAAATTACCCAGCCTCAGGTATTCCTTTACAGCAACAGTAAATGGACCAAGACAGGCTGCTGAGTGGTGTGCTCAGTTAAACTGAAAGTTCTTGCCCACCAGGGACTCACTGGGAGAGAGCTAACATTGAATCTCGCCTCTGTAATAAAGGCAAACCCTTCATTAAGTGGGGAGAGCACACTGTTTTGTCCCTGAATCTGAGTGGGACTCAGGCCTTCTTAGAGAGAAAGCAGGGAAAGGCCTGAGAAAGCAGATGACAGCCATGGACACGGGTCAGTGGTGACACTTCTTGATCAATTATTTATAAAACGTAAATCTGGGGAAAATAAAACATTTTTAAGTAGAAAGAATGCAGAAACAAAAGAGGGGAGAAACCTCCAGTGTTAGTTAACCAGAAGACTGCCAGAAAAGCACCAAGCACCACAAAACCCCATTTTAAAAGAGCTGCTGGAAGTCCACATAACCCAGAATGAAAGGCCGCTGAGCCACTCGCAGGTACATCTGTTCACCTGCAGATGCTTCCAGCCACCAACATGTCCTCTCTTCATGCAGCGTACCCCTTCCTGGGCCCCACATCGCCTCTGCTCACCTGCTTTGTGAAGACAGTGAAGGCACATTCCTTCTGCCCACAAACTCCTCTGTCCACCAGGAGAGCTAGAGGTTTTTTTTTATTCTTTTTTTTTTTTTTTGACACATCAAGCCTTTTTCATCTTTTATCAAGCCCATGTGACAGGGGGTCTCCTTTCAAGGCAATTCTGTTCCTTTCATGACCAGGCCAATTCCTATAAAATTTTACTTACTTTATGGTTTGCCTCAAAATAGAGTCTAGGAAATAGATTACCAAGGATACACAGACCTGCCCTCCCTCCTCACGATCAAGGGGCTGGAAGAAACCTTGAGAGACGCTCTCAGCAGCAGATGCCATGTAGGAAGTCACATGACATTCAATGGTTTCTGAGGAAGAAACACTTAGGAAAGGATGTTTCTTGCTATGTCTGATCTTAACTCCTATGCTGGGGCTTCCCTCTGTGGTGTGCAGTGGAGGCAGGAAACCTGGGCTGTCTTCCTGCCCTAGCACTAAATGGCTCTGTGATCTGAGCTGAGCTGTTTCTTCTGGGCCTCAGTTTCCTTTGGTATAAATAAGGAGACTGAAATTGATTAGAATTCTTGGGCATGCAGTGGGAGGTCTCCAAGTTCTTTTTGATATTTGGAAAAATCTCAGTGAAGCATGCGTTCACCTTTCTCAAAGACAACGACACCACAATCTGCTTTTGCTTTGTCTAGAGCTATGTCAGCTCAGTGTGATGACAGCTTCAGCTTGGCCATCCTCTGATGGAGCTAAATACAAGCTTGTTTAATGCAGAGTGGGAGAACACATGCTGCTCTGAAAACGCTGCTTGGTGGAGGCCGTACTGCATACGTGGGAGAGGGGACATCAGGGAAAATGAGGCCTCCGCACTTTAAGAAACGACACAAGCAGTCACTCCTCTCTTTTTTCCTGGACAAGAAGCCCATGGTTCTGAATCTCTCTGTGCCCACTCCCCTCCACATATCCTGGACAGCAGAGACACATAGTCAGGATCGAGGGAGACCTGGGAGGGTGGTACCTGTTCCAGACGGCACTTGAGCACGGCCCACTCCACGTCCCAGGCCGCCTTGTCGCTGGCATACTGCTGCTGCAGCCGCAGCCGGGCACGCTCGTCCTCCCGCAGCTCCGCACGGAAGTCCTCCAGCAAGGTCTTGAAGGCGCTGAACAGCTGCTGGTTTTCCACCACCTGTGGGAACACTGAGTCAGGCTCTACCACCTCCTGTAAGCATATTTTTCAGGTCAGAGGAGGAGAGGATCTGGCCATCACGGTAGTGTGGGGGTTGTTTCCCAGTGCTGTTGGCAGTGGGTGCAGGGCGGGTGGGGAGTCTGCAGTTCGCCAGGGAGCAAGGGGTCCCTGTTGCTGGCCATCGGTCTCCTGGGCCTGAGACTGAGGACCTGTTCGATTGGCAGGAAGGTAGAAGGAAGGCTGCCCTGGTGACCTGGCAGCTGTGTTCAGAGGCTGGAACCTGGGCTGGCGCTGTGGGAACCTGCCACACAGGTGCTCGGGGCCCTGAGGAGCAGGAGCAAGGAAACTGCAGGAGGCCACAGGGAACCGCGAAGCCAGGGCTGCCAGTCACTGTGTGACTTTAGATGTCCAGAACACTGAGTTGGGCTGACAAGACTACCATGGGGCTACAGATACGACAAGACCGATACACCCACTCACATATATGCTGCCATTCTAGTGCCAGATGTTGTACTAGAGGATAATTAACAAAGGCCAAGGACTTCTATGCACATAGGGTGATCAGACTCTGACTTGTGGTTACTAAAAGGTCATAGATATGACATACATGGCCACTGTTGGTGGGTGGGTTTAATTATTAAACATTTTGATGCTTAATAATTAAAGCCAAAGGTGAAATGCGTAACCTGTTCATGAAGGCTTTATTGTGGTTCCTTGAGATGGAACTACTAGCCTCCACTTTTCTGCCTCTCAGAAAGGGACAAGCCAGATCCACCCTCACATTTCCGGTATTTGGCACAATCCTTGGCTCATGTTAAGCATGTAAATGTGTCTGGTAAATGAAGAGTGAATTTTTATTACTAATGTGCTTATATCTAACTTAAAATGGTTTATATGTTCTAAAACCTGCCCAGCCTTTTGAAGTCAAATTTCAAAGCCATGATTTCTATCTTAGTACATTTCAGCAAGGGCATTATATCAGAAAGTTTGGCCAAATGAATGAAACATGCTGAATCAATTATGGTACCTTGATAATAAAAGCCTCGTGAGCCCATCTCTTCCAATCAGCACTGAAAGCACATCACAAGCCCTCTGGGCGGTCTCAGGGCATTTTTTTTTTGGTGCATTTATGAAGCAGGAGTTACAAAAGCTCTCTAAGTCCCACTGGATATAGACAAGTTCTAGTATGGAAAAACACAGCCCCACCCTCTCAGAATGCCACATCCCCCAAACTTGATAAACCTCTCCTCCCTGGTTCAGCAAGTACACTGGGGACCCCTCCTTCAGGTTCCGCACACACACTGGCCTTCACTCCGCAGTCATGCTTCTAAATCCATCTAGCTGATCCACTAAACATACACAAAAATGGTTAAACATATATGGGAGGAATTTAAGATACTTTGAATGGATGTTTGTATTTATATAAAATTGTGCAGCCACAAAAAAGAATGAAATCATGGCTTTTGTAGCAACATGGATGCAGCTGGAGGCCATTATCCTAAGCAAGTTAACGCAGGAACAGAAAACCAAATACCGTATGTTCTCACTTATATGTGGGAGTCAAACATTGGGTATACTCGGACAGAGAGGGGAACAACAGACACTGGGGATTCCAAAAGGGGATGCGAGGAGGGGGCAAGGGTTGAAAAACTACCTATTGAGTACTATGTTCACTACTTAGGTGACGGGGTCATTAGAAGCCCACACCTCAGCATCATGCAATACACCCATATAATAAACCTGCACATGTACCCCCTGAACCTAAAATTATATATATATTAAAATACATATTATATTTATAATTATATATAACNAGACCATCCTGGCTAACACAGTGAAACCCCATCTCTACTAAAAAATACAAAAAACTAGCCAGGCGAGGTGGCGGGTGCCTATAGTCCCAGCTACTCGGGAGGCTGAGGCAGGAGAATGGCGTAAACCCGGGAGGTGGAGCTTGCAGTGAGCTGAGATCTGGCCACTGTGGGCGACAGAGCAAGACTCCGTCTCAGGGAGGGGGGCGAAATATATATGTTATATATAATTATATATGTATATATTCAAAATAAAGTTGTATTAAAAGAGAAATTCTTTAATATGAGCAGATTTATTATAGGGATCTCCATAGTTGTCACCAGTAATCAAGTAGACTTTTTTTTTTTTTTTTTTGAGACAAGGTCTCGCTCTGTCTCCCAGGCTAGAATGCAGTGGATCATGGCTTACTGCAGCCTCAACCTCCTGGGCTCAAGCAGTCCTCCCACCTCAGCCTCCCAAGTAGCTGGGACTATAGGCATGTGCCGCCACATCCAGCTAATTTTTGTATTTTTTGTAGAAACAAGGTTTCATCATGTTGCCCAGGCTGGTCTCAAACTCTGGCCTCAAGTGATCCACCTGCCCCAGCCTCAGAAAATGTTGGGATTGTAGGCAGGAGCCACTGTGCCCAGCTGCAGTGGACTTTTGATGGAGTAGAAAGGCCTGTTTGTTCATATTTATTGCTCTTTTTCTCACAGGGAACAATTTTTACTTTAATAACTCCGGGACAAAAGGCATTAAGAGTACAGTTCAGTTAACATTTGAAGAACTCAGAAGACAGGGAACCATCTATGAGTCTTATACATTCTTACCAACCAACTGAATAGAAATAAATTAGCACTATACTCAAACACATGCTCGCCAAATATGTGAAGCTGTGACAAACACAGAACAGTTTTTAAAACTCCACGTCAAAAAGTACCTAGAAATTAGCCAGGCATTGTGGCTCTTGCCTGTAGTCCCAACTACTCAGGAGGCTGAGATGGGAGGATGGCTTGAGCCCAAGAGTTCAAGGTCACAGTGAGCTACGATCACATCATTGCCCTCCAGTCTGGGTGACAGAACAAAACCCCGTTTCAAAAAAAAAATCTAAAACTTATCTAAGTACAGTTGAGTGATAAGATGTGTCACAACAATCTTTTCAGAAATATACATCTTCATATAGAATTTGTTTGCTGAATAATCACATATATTTTGTGGTAGATTTGTTTTGGAGTTTCCTCTCTGGATTTTAAATTAAAAATCACTGCTTTTTGAGTCAACAGTATTTCAAGCAGAAAATAATGGTAATAATTTTGATCCAGTTTTGGAGAAGTCATTTAATTTTCACTGAAGAGAAAGCAGAAAACCATATAATACATTGTTATATGTCATCAATAGTTTCCCATGAATGTCAAGTTACATATGGTATCAGACTATGCTGTTCTTGGCCCATACACTACACGACATTAGAATCAGAACTGTACAGTCCTCTTGCAGATTGGAAACCTGGTTTCTCTGGAAGCAAGTACTTTTTGGCTTTAATAGATACTGAATTCAATAAAATGTAAGCCTTAATGATTTACGTACATTTGCATCGGAATAATCAAAACAATGCTCTATTAAATCAGGATAATATTAATCAACGTGGAATGAGCTCCAGAACTGCTTTGGGGTGAAGGTGGCCAAAGGGAGCAAGAGAGCCCAGCTCAATGCTGTTGGTACCTGTTATCATCATTCCCCAAGAGCAGCATGTGGCACAGCAGGAAGCCAGGCCAGCTCCTACCATTAGCACGCAACAGCAGAAGTGGACGTCCGCGTCATTTCTGAAGACTCAGACTGAGCCGTAGGTGGGCATGACTTTTCTGACTTTCACACACATAAAAAAAAAAGTAACGATAATTACTATTATAGGTGTTTCCTGTGGCCAGGGGGTGTACTAAATTACCGCCAACATGACCTTATTTATATGTCACATCAATTTTGAGTGCATACGCTATGTTCCCCATTTTACAGAGGAGGAACTACGGCTTGGAGTGGCTGAGGGCCAAGGTCCTACTGTCAAGGAAGTGAGATCCTGGACTGCAGTCCAGGTCGTCCCCTTCCAAGGCCAACAGACTGAGCCAGGAATATTCGAATTCTGACATTATGCCCTCCCAAGCCTTTTTCTTCTTCTTCTTCTTTTGTTTGTAACTTCACCTTGCAGAAGCCATCTAATCCCCATGAAGCTAATTCCATTTCCCATATCAAGGGAAATTAATGATAGTGAGTCATTCTGAAAGAATACCTAAAAGTTAACTTCTCTTATTTTTTTTCCCCTGCTGGCACCCCTTGCTGGGCTACCTTTTGGGTAAAAAGATGACCCAAATCAAGTCAAGAATCAAACGGAGACTCAGGTCCATTGAGACGTGTTTATGATGTAAGTCTTCTTGGACACGGGGCTTTCTGAACCTTTTGTGCCGGGGTCTAGGATGCAACATTTTAGCTTGTACATGTGTTGAGTGTAGGTCAGTTTCAACTCAAAAACCGGGCTTTTCATTCAGAGATCAGCTGGCTGATTTTCCAGCAAAGTAGCAGGATAAAAAGCTTCCAACTATTTCCCTCTCCTCCGCCTATGGGCATTACAGCCTCACCTAGCTCAGCTCTCTTGAGTGAGACTTACAATGTGCTGTAATACGTCAAACTTTTTAACAGGTTCAGAATTGGTCTTTAGTCCATCAGACTGCTATCCAAGTCTATCTATCCAACTCTAATATCCAAGTCTATTAATAAGTATTACTAATAGAAAGTGAAATGGAAGTTTATAGATAAAGTAACGTATCAAGGTATTTGTGACGCAATGCTGGCTATTTTTAAAAATTGTTCTTGCCTAAGATTTCCAAGATTTTATCAGGTGAAATCACAGCTCCACAAAAGAGCTAAACCACCACCAAGTACTTTGCTTGCATCAGAGCCACTAACTTCACAACAGATTATAAGTTTAATCTGAAGCTGGAACACACATACTTACCTGCTGCTATGGGTTAACCCACAAAACAACAGTCACAAAATAGAGATGACAGCATCCACGTTTATTTAGGCTCCTTGACAGAGGCAGGGGAATTCCAGAATGATGCAGTAGCTGCCCAGACCCCCACAAGGCATGCATAGATCCTTTTAGAGACCTCACTTAGCATTCAACACAGACAACTCCTCCACCAGCAGGAGTCCCTGGAGAAATTCTTTACTGTGAGATTAGCTAGAATTGATACATTCACACAGCCAGCAACATTTTTATAAATGAGCCATTTGTGGTTCTCCTCAATGTAACCTTCACTGTTACATCCAGAAAAGTTCTTTTCTAAAAACCATTATCCCCTACAGAGAATGGGCCACTGAAGACAGACCTTGAAAATATAATCTATTGATATCATGGGAATTAGAGTCATTTACACACAGAAGTCCTCTGCCCTCTGGCCAAGAGTCTGCCCGGTGATCCTGTCCAGGAGGGCTCTGGGCTGTGGTCTCCACAAATGTCACCGAGAGCTTCCTAAGAACGAATGTGGATCCGGGAAAGAATGAATGAGGCACATATTTTATAAACTGTAAACACAGTTATCAACCCAAAGGCTTAGGAAACCAGGGCAAATCTGATGAAAATCAGGTGGCCACTAGGGAAGAAACTTATTTGTGAGGTCCCAGGTTTAGTTAGGCACTTTGGAAGGCCTGTGGCAAACTGCTGGCCATGGCTGACTCTGGGAGGTAGGACAGGGCGTGGAGAGTCCTTCCACCAAGCACCCATCTGTGCATGTGAATTTTTACCTCACGCAGGGGCTACTTTCGGAGTGACAACAACTGCCACCACAAGTACATGGCAAAGATAAAACACTTCACGATCCCGAGCTCTGGTCTGGTTCCTTTTACAGAAAGAGTAGCGTGCCTTATAGGGAAGGCCTTCCAGTTGCAGGATAAACTGAAGAATGAACCACAGTATGACGTACAAAATTGAAATGTAAACACCATCTAGGCTCAAGAGAACTTTCTTATTAAAAAAAAAAAGTCAGGCAGATCACAGTTCTGATGTGAGGCCTCCTCTGGCAAGGGTGTAGTTTTTGCAACTTGGGCAAGCAAAGGTGGGCAGCCTGCATAGCCAGAAAGGAAGACCGCTGGGGCCTGGGAGAGCCACAGCCCCGGAGGCCCAGGGAGCCAAGGGCTTTCTGTCTGCAGGAGAAAGGCTGACTTTTCAGGCAGCCCCTGAAGGCCCTAATGCAGCACAGGAGCCCCGACAAGGAGCAGAGGTCCAGGGAAGTGGAGTCTACTCAGTCCTGAGGCTGGAGCAGGTGAAGACTGAAATATGAAATACAATTCCTTCAGCTCTTGCTATGAATTTTATATTAGGGTCTTCACATTTTTTTTTACTTAGTTGTTTTATTAAATGATAAAGAGAATTAGGCACATCCCTGAATGAGAAAGTAACTCCTTTTTAAATCAGTTAACCCAAGTAGGGAAAATGAGCTGCTGGTGCCCCAGGGCCATCATTCCCACACCATTCATCACCTTGTGTGAAGAAGTTGGATTCCAGGAATTACTAATCAGTATGAAATGCATAAACAGCCTTAGGAATGCTGGCCTCAAATGCTTAACACAGTGGCGAGAGTCTTGGAGCTCAAGAAGAACTATACGATTCCCTCGAAAAGCCTTCACTGTGGCTCTGGAGCCACCAGGTCATGACCACGAACTCATGCAGTTGAACACTGGGAAGCAGGGAATGTCTGCAGAGCCAAATGTTTGCCAACCTGATGATTCATTATGAGCCATCCCAAGGTTGATCAGTGTATGCAGTTGTTTTTTAAACTTCTGCGGACATGATAAATGTTGCCATCTACTTGAGTTCAATTGTGAGAATGTTCCATATGTCACAAAGCAAAGACCAAGGCCTGAGGAACATTGTGACTGAGAACTTGTCCTTGGGAAAACGGCTTGGCTAGGTTTCCCATGCTACTAATCGCCTTGCGAGGTGCTCGGCGTTTCTGGAACGGCCCAGCTCTGTGCAGCTCTGCGAGACACGTGCCCTGGCTCTTGCATCCCAGCTGCCTGGCTAATACTCATGCCAGTCACAGAGAGGCAAATCCTCTCACCGGGAACGTTCCCTCCCAGAGAACCAGCTGTCGTTACAGTAGAGCTCGTCCATCTTTCGTCCTTGGACAGACGAGTGTTGTGCACGCAGTACTGAGCTCCTTACTCACTACTGCGGACACTGGCCCACTCGGCAGACCTGGGTCTCAGTGTCTGGACCCCACCCGGCCACCTATCCACGTGCTTCTATAACACGCGGCCCACAGTGGAAGCTCACAGGTCCATCTCTCACTAAAAACTAGTGTTGGCAGAAGCAGGAAGCAAAGGGAAACGACATTAAAATATGCTGAATGTAAAAGGTTCCAGCTGAGTGACTTCACGTTATTTTCTACCCTGAGGGTAACATTTTCCATGACTGTTGTTTAGAAAACCAGATGTGCAAGGTTTTCTCCTCGTCCAGAGCATCTGCGCGAGTGCGTGGGAAACACGTTGTCTTAGATGCAGCAGGTTTGCGGTGAGGTGGGAACAGTGGCCATCAGTGGCAATATTATGGGAGGTAAGCACACATGCTTTATGGGATTGAATGACAACATTTCTTTCAAAAAAGTAAAATTAGTAGATTTTAAAGCATTATTTGCAAAGTAGCATTTTCATTTCTAACTAGATTATTGCTGGAAAACTCATTCCATGACCCAAATTCTCCCACGAACAATGGCGTAACGGCATACTTTCTGATGGCCGTGAATAAAAGTTCCTTTGAAAGTATCTCCTTCTTAAGTCATGTTATTCAGGGAGAATGAAGGGGGGACAGGTGTACATAGGAAACAGCTGTTTAGGTGTGAAAATCTGATTGTATAGAGAGGGAGCGGGGGAACCCAAATTCCCCTCAGCCTACACTCAGAAGGTCGCCGCCTGTCATCTGGATCTGAGCCAGCGCTCTGGCAACAGCCCGCTCCCATTAGAAACAGCGGCTCTGGGCCCCGGGAGCGCGGGCCAGGGAGGAGCAGCAGTTGCAGCGTCCAGTGCAGAGGGAGTGCCCCAGAGTGTCTACAGCTGAGAGGCTAGAGCCGCACCCATATGACTGCCACCCCCCGTGACCACCTGGCCCTGCGCCCTCAGCCCAGAACGCAGGCCTCCCAGCGCAGCGGCGTCCAGCTGCACCCCAGGAGCCTCCTGAGAAGCTTTATTATCATTAATACATAGTCGAGTTACAGGGGACTCAGAAGCCTGGCAGCGAGAGAGTGTTAACACAGGGTCCTGCTCAGGAGCTCCTGACTCCACATCCTCCGTCACTGACATTTTGGTATAAAAATGCAGGCATTTTGGATGTTATCAGTAGTATCTTTTGGTTTATTAAGTAGAGTCTATTTCTATGGTCTTTGGCAACAATAACAGCTACTTAATTAATAACACTGAAGTCTCCCCTCTCATTCTACATACTTCAGTTTTTTTTAAGGTGTCATCAAATACTTTTATCTGGGAGCATCATGTTTCAAGTGGGCCAAGGAGTACTTGAAATAGTTCTTCCACGTTGGGGGATTTTTTTTTTTTAAACTTGTCCTTTGCTCCTTATATGTTATGCTGCCAAATGAATGATGTTGCCAATGACAGACTCTCTGAGGTAAATTCACTGGCCCCAGCAGGGACACCACCACTGATCTGGCCTTACTACAGTCCTTATCGATATGGGTAACTCAAATGAAAGGGTGGGCTGACATTAAGATGAAAGGCTGGATGAGGTGATTTCTAGGAAAAACCCAGCATCACAAATGACAACAGGTGACTGCAGTCAGGCAGTAGAATTTTCTACTACCTGAACACCAACATTGGAAACAAAATGACACAAATGTGGCTTAGGAGTCTCCTCTCCCCGGTATGGGCAATGTGACGGGCACGGGTTGAGGCACCCACCTGCTTGTGGGACTGTCCCCTGTCCGTGGTCTGCAGCCGTAAGCTGTGGTCTCCTATCTGCACCCGGGAGTGTGGGGAGTGCTCCCCCACTGGAAAGCCACAGCCTCGGTCACTGTCTTCATGGTCTGGGCCATCCGCCTGGTGACTCCCCTGGACTCCAAGCTCCCCGAGCCCGGAGAGGGTCTCTGGATGCTCACCCTGAAACAGGCAGGAGGTGACGATCACAGTTTCAGCCAAATCCTTTTGCTGTAGAGCCTGATTTTCACTGTTTGAGGATAATGATCCATTTCATGGATTATCAACGCCTATACTTCTCAGTCCTTACCCCTAAAATGCTCATTTTGGCCATTTCACTCATTGGCACCTTCTGCATTTAAATAGCACAGGGTGGGTGCTCAACTTATTAGAAGACATTAAGGAGAAATTTTAATTCTACTGTTTTTAAATTAGTATTACTAATAGCTATGGTTTTTTAAGTTAAAGGAGGAGGAACTCCAGAGTACTGATCAACAGGAAACTTTAAAACGATTTCTAGGCTTCGTTTAATAATGGTTTTCTACGTCATGGATAGTTGGAAGCTGGCGGAATTAGCTTTTGAAGACTTTCTTCACCCTGAGGAAAGAGAAGCACTGTATTTTCCCATTCCTAGGATGAGAACTTAAAATTACATACACTGTTCCCTAGAGGGAGAACCAGACAAAAGGTCTTTGGGAGCTAAAAAGAAACCAACTATTCACAATGCTTCGAAGCAGCTGGCCAAGAAGCCAGGGTCGTGGATGTACAGAATACACAGAACACCAGTGGCTCCAGGCCCGGGTGCACCAGGAAGCAAGGCCAGGAAGGAGCACGCAGTGCAATCAGTCACTCTGACTTAATCAATACAAAAGCAATCAGAAGGCAAAGATCTCTGTTCTGTTTCTATGATAAACCTAGGAATTGAGGCATAACAGGAAGAACATATACAAATTCCAGAGGTGGCAAAGTGAGTCATCTGAAGCTTAGAAAAGATCCTTTTAAAACTGTGTGGGCAGGACGGGTTTTCACATCTAGAAACAAAACTCGAAAGAAGGGCAAAAGTTTTAGAAACCAGCTTTTACAAACCAGCCAGGTTGAATGAGATGGTGCAGGACCTCAGGGTGTAACGTCAATGAATTTATAAATGAGCAGCAAAGGAGACAGGAGCAAAACTTCATGGAGTTATGGACCAGGGCACTCTTAAAACTAGGTCAGAGCATAGCACGGAATTCTTAATTTCATATATAACTGGACAAGCTGCTGCATTTCCATTTCTTGGATCAAAATTGACAAAACAATTTAAAATAATAATGACTTCACCACAACGCAAAATATCCATGTGGCAAAACTGCAATTGTATACCATGAATATGTACAAATAAAAAAAGAGAGAGTAGATATTGAGTAGGCAACCAACAGCACCTGCCTCTGCCAGTCCCTCACTCACGAACATCACGCAGGTTTCATAGGGAAGTCTGTGGTTTTCTTCATGTCGTTCCTGCACTATTCTCAGTAAGTTTATGCCTAGCACTGCAAACCTGCTCTTGCTACTGTAATGTTACTTCTGTTATATTTGCTTGTGCATAGGAAAATGATTGATGTTTCAGTCACCTGTGTTCGATTTTCTCTTATCTAAGTGTCTATATGAATTGCTCTAAATGTTTTTTTGTAGCAATATTAGATGTTAATCAAATATTGAGAAATAAAATAATAGAACATGACTATGTGTAGGGTGGGTGGGGAGATAGCAGTGTCTGGGGTCAAGAACAAAACAGATGCAAAGAAAAGGCACTCGACAGTGGCGTTACCTCAGTGAACTCCTCTCCTTCCTCCTCCATCTGCCTCCCTTGCCGCCAGTGTTTCAGCAGCCACCTGAGTTTGACGTAGAAGAGGAAAATGTTCTGCTTCAAGGACCGGAGCTCCTGCTGCATCAGATTCTTCTCATCACTCCAGGTTCGCTCATGGAGGGTGTTTTGCAAAGCCAGGCTGTGCATTTCCAGTTCTTTCCACCTCAAGGCATAGAGGTGCTCCTCCTCCATCTTGAATGGAACAAAAGAGACAGTGTGACAAGCGGCTAATCCAATCCGTCACCCAAACCAAACCAAGAGTCCCTGCAAACTGCGACTCAGTCTGTCGTGCTGCATATAAGACGGGAAACACAGGAGCCCCCACAAGTTTAGTTTGATTAAGGGCTTCAGACATTTCCTGTTGACAAAACCCCATGAATCTTATGATTCAGAAACAAGTGCATTTCAAAACAAGGTATTGTGACAATTTTTCATTGCCAAGTCTCTCATGGTGTTTTACATGTCTCTAACTCCTTCAGGAAAACCGTGTCTCGGAAGTGCGGCTTACCACTGACTTCAATCCCATGTAAGCAGATTCCATTTCCCCTCTGTACATGGGCTGGGCACGCAAATGCACATTAAATTGCAGAGAAGAAAAGTGGAAATCCTTCCCCTCTACTTCCTGAGCCCCGACTCCCCACAGCCCTGACAGAAGAGAACCCCAGCTGGTGGAGAGCACAGCAGGCTGGGTGGAAGGAATTCTTCCAAGTCCGCAGGCCTCGACTGCATACAACAGCGAGGAAACAGAAAAGTGGGTCTGAAAGCCTATTTCCATGCTTAAAGACTTGACATTCCTATTAGATGTGCATATCTCTTAGGAAAAGAAAAGTGTCACTGAAAAAGTATCGTGCATCTCTACATTAAATTCCCACTTTTTAAACACCCCTGGTATAGACACTTTTCCAAGCAACAAACGATTATTGTGTATCAACACTAAAAAGCAAAAGAGTGAATAAGATACCGCTTTGCACATAAGGGCACAAGAATAGCATCTATAAATAATATTTACAGTAGCTAAAGTGATACTATGGGATCAAAGTTTTGTGTTCTATAGATCAATAAAAAGTTCGAATGCCAGCCTGAAGGTTATCAGCTGTCCTCTCTTAACACTCCTTCTTATGCCAAAACCAAGGAAGGGATTTATTTTTCTCTTTAAAGTACTAGATTAATTCTCAGAGGCCATGGGAATAGAACCACAGCTGCCGGGGGCCAATGTGCTGAAGGCCAGTGAAGAGTCAGAGGCAGCTCTGGAAAGGTCCACAGGTCTAGACAATGACTTGGTGGCTGTTCTCCTAATACCTGACCTTTCTTGTAGTTTTGGCCGAAATAACAGAAAATAGGTGTTTATTCACCATCTCAGCAGTCCTCAGCATTCCACCACTGGTTCTCCCCTGTGGACACAACGGCAGCCTAGTGCACCAGACACCCAGCATCTGCAATTTCCTACTGATACGTCAAAGTGGTATTTTTTTGGGTGGGGGAAGTGTATTTAACATTTCACACTGAAGATGTAACAGTCATGGGATCTTTTGCACCATCTGGTTTGAGTTAGGTGCATGACAACAGAAGAGGCAGTTAATCTATAACAAAGATCAGTAATTAAAAAGAAGGGAGGTCTGGTCTCTGGTCTCTTGGTCATTTACAGAACAAGAACAATGAGGAAGAGAGTTCATCTATAATCTAAGAAACAAAACTGCAAACATGTTCATGACTCAGTCTTCAGGACTTAACTTTGTCTTTGACATAATCAATTTAGAAAGTCCTGTAGTTTTATTTTCTTTTACAAGTCTTAGCCAACTGACTCGTGCTGGGCAGGCTTCACTGGCCTCAGGGGCCATGTGAAGATAACGTGAGCCCCTTCCCCGCCTGGCTGCGGAGAGGCGCTGAGACACTCGGACCCGCCTCCAGCACTGCGCCCAGGCCCTCCTGGAGAGCCTTCTTTTCTCTCCCTCACATGTCCACTGCCCGTTCTAGCTCCTTCTGTTCCATGACTCCGTGAACTCCCCAAGTCTCAGAGCTCAGTCCTCTGCCCACTGGGCACCTTGGGGGACACTTTCCCTTCTCTTCCGAACAAGCCTGAAGGACATCTGCTACCATTGGAAGCCTCTTCCGCAATACTCCTTCACCATCCACCCACACACTAGAAACACGTGGGCCCCGGACATTGTGCTAGCAGCATCTTCAGTGATAAACTCACTTTTCAAACAATTTTTGGTGCCATGCAAAACTTTTTTTGTTTAATTACTTAGGAATCTATCTTTCAAGTAATATGGAATTATTTTCCTCTGATAATAAGATGTGCAACTTGACCCCTAAATGAAACACTTAAAAATTGAGTCATGCATGTAGTGGTAGAAGTTGGCAGAAAGTATTTAGATCTTGGCATTCGGCCCTGCCTTCCCTAAGCTGCAAGGTACAGAGAAGGCACTCCCTCCTTTAATCAGTTTGTGACCCACTTAAATCACATGGCCTCAGTCAACATGGGGGCCTATGTGTAGCACACATTCCTTGCCAAAGTAAGTTCTTAGATACACCAGGACTTTATTGGCATAGGATATTTATTTTAAAACACCAAGGTGCTCTATTCAAGATCAACTGCTTTGCTTTGTTTGGTTTTAAAGACACAACTATTTTTCAAGAACAAATACACAGGGGAAGAGCAGCTGCAGCAATCCTGAACCTAGATATCTGTCCACAACTTAATTAGGTTTGGGGTGGCAGGGATTGGGCCATTCTCATGGATGTCCAGGGCGAGGAGTGCCTACATCTGCGAATCCCTTCTACTCGGAACTCTGGGGAAGGATTTGCGGATAAAAGGTAATCAGCCAGTACCAGGTTATTCGAGAGTAACAGAGGTTAATCAGGCCACAGCTCAAGTTGTGGCAGTTTTCTGAACGCAATGGCTTAGGGTGAGGTTGCTGATTTTTCTATGAGAAAATTCACCCAACATTAGCAGAGGTGACAGACATACTTCCATCCAGTTGCATTTAGGTTCTTACTTGATGTTAGGCTGGTACTGCTGCAGGAAAGTTTAGATTAGGTATGAGGAAGACCTTGCTGAGACCACAGTGTAAGATGCTGAAAAGCATGTGCCAGAGCAGAAAGGTACAGTTATCTTTAGGGGCATCTGAGAGGGGACAGCTCTACTGGGTGAGCTTCCCATAGGTGCCCGGGAGTCTAGCAGCCTGTACGCAACAGACAGCCTTCTTTGAAAATGCATCGTGGCATTTCTCCTTTGGGGCTGTGCAGTTCACGAAGCGGTTGTGCTGAAAAATCCGTGTTAAATATTTACCTTATGGATCTTGTTTGTAAACGTCTCTGTGTCCTCTTGATGCAGTCTGGCCGCCTGCATGAGCTGACCCTGTAGCTCCTCTATGGATACACTCTGCTCAGGTAAAACAGAGGGGCCCCTGAGCTGATCGGTGGGATAAAGGAAGGGGTTTAGTGGAAATGAGAACTCTGCCTGAGGTGACGACGCAGGACAGACATCTGCACAAGCCGGGGACACACACGGAGCGACACAGCATGTGTGGGCGCTGCAGCAGTGGAGTGACTGTGGCAGCTCCTCTGGGGTTTCCCTCTAGACCCCACAGCTCCCTGAGTTACCTGGGGAGGGACAGCTCCACCTGCCCTGCATCTCTTACCCAGGAGGGGAGTGGGCAGCTTCCCCCACCACCATAAACCAGACTGAGAGGAGGCAGCCAAAGTACACCAGAGGTGTCCTTGCTCCCACAGTTGCTTCTGGACGCTGGGACGGTCAGAGCTGACTATGACCGAGGCAAGCATGACCACCTATTACACGTCAGCCTCTGGGATTCCCTCCCCAAGTCATGGGGTCTTTCTGAGTTGCATAGTTAATTTTTTCATATGCTTTCTTATTAGTTTTTCCTGCTCAGCCGAGGGTGTCTTTATCAAGGTGATCCGACCCCGATGCTCAGGGCAATAGGGTGGGGGTTCATCAATGAGCAGAGATGCACGGCTTCAGGCCTCCCAATCGCACATGTTGCCTAAGGAGAATCGCACAAAGATGTACTTACTACATTTAAAGACAGGTGGTGGAATCTGTATCATGACTTTTATTGGTCAAGTCTACCTTTTATGTTCTAATGCCATGACAGAGGAGTCAGTGTCACTACTTTCGAAATAAAATGTGCTTTTTAGAGATGGAGACACTGTTATGCTAAAAATCTCAGGCATCATCAAAATGTAAGCATGACAGTTTACCCACTGGATTATACAACTTGAAGACAGGTGATTTATAAAACTGCGAATTCGAGTAGATTGTTGCAATAAAGTATGTACTGTTTCACTGGTCCATTCTGAGTCCCTTTAACTCATCTACTACTTCTCCCTGAGGATACTGTTTGCTCCTCCTAATCTGATGGTACCTGGGTAGTCAAGAGTGAAGATCACACCCTAAGAACAGAAAATGCAAAAAATAAAAGAGCAGAGCACTTTCCTTAGCACTGGGGATATGAGCAAGGGGCACTAAGGAAAGAAGAACGGAGACAGAAAATCAGACACTGGGGATGCACCAAGTTTGGCTAAAATTTTGAAAACTAGAGATTTAAACATCCTATTTTCAGAAAACTCAAGAACTTCTGAGAGCATTAAATGCTTCTTTGATTTGCTAGTTGTTCGAGACTATTATAGTCTTTTATACATATGAAGCATTGTTTGGGGTTCTCTGAAAAGATGCATTTCCCTACATGTTGAATTGACCTCAATGACTAATTTTTCATTTCTAAAAGTTCTATTACTTAAAAAATATGTGTGGTCTTTTAGGATAGTGACATACTGTTGTCCTGTTTGGTTGCCTTTAATAACTGTGAATGCACTTATCTGATAGCGTCCATCTGAAAATTCTATTATCTGCAGTCTTAGGGTTGAATCCTATTTGCCGTGTCTGCCAACTCGTGTTCCTGCTGGACGTTACTGGCTTGTGTGACTTCATCTCCCGGGGGCGCTTACCTATGGATCTGGTATGGATCTGGGTGGAGGATGTGCCTCCAGATTGGTTTCCTGTTTGCTGGAGTTCGCAATATGACATAAATCCCTTTCTTTGGGGATTCCCGGACCAAACTGGTAACATCGATTCAAAGCCTGACGCTGGGTGAGGCCAGCTCTAGCCCTCCCACTCCTGACCCAGAGCTCTTGCTGGGGAAACAAGTATCCGCACTGCCTCCTCGCTCCCTGCCCCAGCGCCAGCAGGCAAATGCTTCTCTGGTTCATTCATTTCCTCTTTCCCTGCAATGTCGGGCCCCATCCTCTGTTCCTTTGGAGCTGCTGAAACCCAAGGCTCCCAGTTACCAGTTCTGGCAACAATCTCCCTAATCCACCCACCCAAGGGCCACAGAGACCGCTCTGGTTCTCAATTGATTATTTGTTTGTTTTTGTTTTGAGACAGGGTCTCACGCTGTCACCCAGGCTAGAGTGCAGTGGCGCGATCTGGGCTCACTGCAACCTCCACCTCCTGGGCTCAAGCAATTCTCCTGCCTCAACCTCCCGAGCAGCTGGGATTACAGGTGCATGCCACCACACCCAGCTAATTTTTGTATTTTTAGTAGAGATAGGGTTTCACCATGTTGGTCAGGCTGGTTTCGAACTTCTGATCTCAAGTGATCCGCCCGCCTCAGCCTCCCAAAGTGCTGAGATTACAGGCGTGAGCCACCATGCCTGGCCTTCTGGGTCCCAATTGTAAAATCAATTCCAACTCTTGAAGATTCCCCTACATTTCCTGGGAATTCAGCAATGTATTTAAGAGGATACTTCGTATTTTATGCAGTGTTTTATTCAGATTTATTGAGCACCTCCAGTGCTAGGCACCATCTAAAGCGTGGGGGATACAGCATTAACACGGTGGCCGCACCTGCCCTCGGGGCTTCCCTCCTGTCTCAGGTGTTCCGTGCAGGACTGTTTCCAGGTCACCTAGGCTGCCCTCCTGCCAGCTTTACTTTCCAGCTACACATTACTCTATAAACTCAAAATGTAAAAATCCTCCTTATTTAATGCATTAGGTGCTAGCCAAAAGCTTTATGAGGTGTAAAAACAGACATCCTAATCAAGCGTATTGTTGAAGAAAAGCAAAGATCTTTTAGTTTAGTTTCTACAGATTGCATGACTGTTTGAACCACACCTTCGAAGAGTCACAGAAAAGGAAGTCCTACGAGTCTGTTCACGGGGGAAGTCGGATTCACCTGCGATGGCTCCAGTGTCGTCTCTGTAGACTGCTGCCTGCTCACAAGCAGACACGCCTAGATCCTCCTGATCTATCAGAAGTTTCATTTTCCTTTATTCTCCATTTTTGCTAATGCAATACTAAAACTCCCACGGACAACTGCTCCTAGCTGGGATGCCAGCGTCACTCCAATGTTACAAAAAACAACATACAAACATGCAATGGCAAAAGGTTCAGCCTAGAATTACTCTACTGCCACACAACTGCATACGACCACATACATCTGGAGAAAAGTTTCACATGACACATAAATGTCTTCTAAAAAAGTAAGTATTTCCCTTTACCACCCAATCCCCAAAGGTTTGATTCTAAACCGTTCTTTGTTCACTTACCTAGGATTCTGATTATACATCAAATTCATTTTGATCTCCCTATTAAAGCAGCTTATCTAAACCAACACCACCCTCACTTGTTTCCGAGGCTGTTGAGACACTAGTCTTGACAACCGTAACCACTCTCCCCACATCAGTGTTCTGAAACTCCCGCCCATGTCTTCCCCAATAGAGCTGCATCCCACACTGATTGACAAAGGCTAACTTCCCCAACTCCAGAGAAAGTGGCTTATAAATTACTTCCCACACCTACAAAGATTAACTTCACAATCTCAAACACAAACAGAAAAGCAAGGCTTTTCATGGCCGTCACTAGAGTGCCTGGTAATGCTACTCCTGTATTAGGACAATTCCATCACCAAGACCACGGCTTCATTTTCTGGAGGGTTCCATTTTGTCCTGGCCAGTTTTGCAACCACTTATTTCAAAAGCAGTACATGAGGCCAACACATGCGTGCAAATACTTGGCATAAAACCCCACGTAACTTCCCTGTGGCTGGCATTTCACAGCTGAGGCACGTGGGATCGTGAGTGCTTCCTTGATTGAAGGACAAAACAGGCACTGAGGAGAAGAGCTCTTTGAGATTTCTGACCCAGAAACTCAATCCTTTGGGCACAGGCCTGGTCTCCTTTATATCTGAAATCCGACCAGCGTCCGTGCATGGCTACTTCTCATTCAGGACTATTTTTAAGGTGCCTCACACATTCCAAACCATTCCACACACCACTCTCTCTTAACAAATGCGAATGTCTCACGTTTGATGGGAACCCCAGGGAGCCAAGTCAGGGAAGAGTCCAGGGCATAGTATGAGCATCTCGCTAATATCTCCTGAGAAGAGCAGGCAGCAGGAACACTTGTCCTGAAGTCTGTTATTTTTTTAGCAGTTCATTTTTGCATGGTTGCATTGATGTTAGTGGGTGTCCATGGGTTCTGACTTCAGTTTGCTCTGGCTGTGGCTGTAAGAATGCTGGCCTTGGAGAGGCCGCCCCTTTCCCAGGTTTAGTGAGTGATGGCGTTTGAGCAGCAGGGCTCTCCTCCACTGTCCAGATTTGCTACAATGTGTCATGTGTAAGAATGCACTTCTTCTTCTTCTCTTTAATGTTATAACTGCTGTTGCTGGTACAACTATGAGTAGCCGTCACAGTTTTGGTCTGGCCAAAATGCCTCAATCTTTCAAAATAATAACTTACCCTCTTTTCCCCTTTCCCCAAATATAAAAATCCATAAGGCAAAAGACACAGATGCCTTTTGTAAGTGCGGCTTGAGACATGAATCCTCTTTAAAAGCTTCCGCTCAAATATGGAAAGTTTCTTCTTTGACGCTCTGATACTAGGTGTGCTATTGGGGCCCCTCCCACACCCCCGAGGAACTACGGGCAGGGAGCTAAAGGGGATCCACCAGGTAGAGTCGTGGTTGGCCTGAGGGCAAAACTGGTGGTTATTTCAAGGGAAACGCAGAAGGGAGCAAAGAAAGCTCCTGGCGGCACCTCCAGCCCTGCCTCAGTCTGCGCGAAGGTGTCCGTGCTGCCTTTCCCTCAGTTACTCCAGCCGGGTCTGCAGGAGTCTCCGGCTGCCTTATGGGAGCTTCGTGTCCTGTTTCCATTAGAGCCTCATGGGAAAGCAATTGTTGGCAGCAAATTCAGGGATGTTCTCATTAAAAGGCTTTTAAGAGTTCTACTCCCCAGAATTATCCATTGTACAATTCTTTAACACAATGTCATATTCAAAGACCAAACTAACAAGGCTGTCAGAGTGACGTTCACACCAGGGACAGGGCTGCCTCTCCCGACCCAGGCTCTGCGACAGATCCACATCCAGCTCCTCTAATAAAAGGGAACACTGTGGAGATTCCAAGTGGCTCCAGAACATGCCTTATTAAAAAATAAAATAAAATAAAATAGGATGTGTTTGCAGCATAACTGAGTTTTCTCTTCTGTGTGAAATGTCTTTGTGAATAAAAAACATCAGAACGAGGAAAGTTTGTTTAAAACTCCTGATTCATACTGCTTCCCCTTCTAGGAAATGATGCTCCCTAGATCTGGCCTTTCACTATGGAGACGTTTAGCTTTCTTGTTAAAATATACAAAATTAAAGGAAGCTAGATGGATGTGGTGCCATTCCATGGCAAGACTGCGGCCGTACAATTAGTCGTTAGAGTGACTCTTTAGAAACGCACGCAGGGGTCAGTGCAGGGCTCTCCCACCGCTACAGATTAGGCCCCTCCGGGGATGTGCTGGGGAGTGGGGGCTGCAGCTGGCTGAAGGCTGTTCTAGACCCAGTTCTGCCACCAACCAGGAGGAGAGTTCACTGGCAAGCCGCTTCACTTCTCGGGCTTCATTTTTCTCATCCGCAAAATGAGAGACTTCATCTGTAGACCTGCTGTTCCCTTCTGAGCTGCACTGTTTGGAGATCCTGTGCTGCCACGTGGCACCAGCTCACTCTGCTAATCTACTTCTTGTGAAGCCTTATTGTCCCTCGGTATTTGGTTTGCTTCAACTCAGTATGCTTCTCTCTCCCAAATCACTCCCAGTTTCTGAAGCTATGCTACGCATTCATGATGGTGACAACTTATCACTGCTCCAGGTTACACAATAAGGACCTAGGAAGAATCTGGGAGGAGAGCTGTCTGATACAGGCTCTAACTGCACACAGCTATGTGTGACACGCCTTGAAGGGCAGAACACTTGGAAAGGGAGATGCAGTTCCTGTAAAACCAGCCATCAAAGGGAAGGGGGCCGCCCTGTGTAGCCGGAGCTGTGGTTCCAGAAACAGCCCATGGCAAAGAAGGAAGAGCTACAGTGGGAAGCGAAAACTGGCTCCTGACTAGGGGAGCTATGACACACTTTCCCCTTGGCAGTCCCCAGTGGCAGGACACTGCATTCTCTATTACTAATCCTACTTTACACTGACACAGCATTTGGACTTTTAAAGGTGCTTCCTCATTCAACAGCTCCTTGGGAACCCCCTCTTCCTCTCCCGGGTGGGGTGGCCTGCGTCTAAGAGCTTTCACTCTCCCAGGCTTCTGACAACAGTTCCAACCATGGTCCCTGTGGCGGCTGCAGCCTTGTGTACACCGGATTACTGTGGTGACAGAGCCTGCTAAGGGTGCCCACAGGTCAGGAGTGAGCCTCCCTGATTCTACCCACCGGCTGGCAGTATCACTCAAGACCGTGGGATGGTCACACGAGACACAGGCAACAAAGAACCGAAAAAGGGGAGCCCTAAGGGGAGTTTCCTCCAGAGAAGGGAAGCCCGTGCTGAGTTTTCATCCCTGTTCTCTGCGATTGGACAAGAAGTCACTGCGCGCTCAACCATCAGCCTACCTCCAGGGGCTCCCGGTCTGCGGAAACAGGATGTGGACAGTGCCTGCGGTGAGCTGTCCCTCTGTCTGACAAGCACAGCAGTTCACCGCATGCACCTGCACACACCTGCCTGTCCCAGTGCACACCATGGGTTTGCTGCCAAGTGAGTTCCACCTAGTTCCACCTCCTCCTGCCATGTTCCCTCAGGGCCTTGTCCGGGACAGAAAACGTCAGGCAGCCAGCCACACAGAAAAAGGAAGGGGGGCGGGGATTGCTTGCCCACGCTGACCTCCAGACTGAAGCAGGTCTGGCCTCCCAGCCCATGGCTCCCGGCGTCCCCGTCTGCGCGGCGGTGCAGCTCCCGGGCAGTTCGGAGGCGCAGGCTCTCCCGCTCGTCCCCTCGGGCCGGCCCGAGCTGCCACTCCAGCTGCTCTCTCAGTCTGGACTGTTAGGTGCACGGGAGGGATTTGTTGTTTTTTTTTTTTTTAACATTGTAAACAAACAACAATAACAACAAAAAACAAAGGACAAGAGGGTGGAGGCAGGGAGAGGGGATAAAGAAAACAAAAATGGATAAGGGAGATGACTGAGAAAACGACCAAAGAACAGCACAAATAGAAACACCAGCTTAAAGACAGCCGCGGACGAAAGTGAAGAGAACAGACCCGAGATGAGAATGAGCAAAAGGGCGGGTGGACACATCCAAAAAGCAAAAGAGAAAGTGGGGGTGCAAAACACTGGTTATGCGGCACATGCGATGGTGATGCGTGAATCCAGAACTCAACTGCAAGCACGCTACCCGTGAAGGAAACGGACAACGAGGCTCTTCCTTCCTTACTTGTGGGTCGAGCAGCCAAAGCCACAGTCCAGGGCGGCAGCTGGGCCATGCACCCAGGCGAGGCTAGGACAGCAGTCCTCGGAGGCCCTCCGCGCCCTCCCCAGCGGCGGCAGGAGCCAGCAGAGCTTTTCCACCAAAACCATCCTTCTCAGCACCGCGCTCCTCGCCCGCTTCGGCTGATCCTCCAGCGGGAATGGGGGCCTGGGCTGCCTAGGGCCTTGGACTGCACTGTGTCCCTTGAAACACACCCAGGAAGGGACGTGCTTGGTAGCGAGTCTGCTAATTATCCTGACTGTGACATGCGTTTGTCTTAGCCTCCTCACGGCTTCTTCAGCGTGTGGCTGGTTGGTTGAGATACCAAGAGAGGAGCAAGGCTGGCCTGCGTCGAGCCCTATCGCTTCCACTGGGCTTAGCCTCGTGTCTGGGAGGGCCTCTAAACCATGAGCCGTGGCGCAGTTAAAAATAAGACAGGAAAAAGAAAAAAGAAACAAGGCAATACAAGAAAACTTAAAAAAAAAAAAAACAAAACAAACAAAAAAAACGGAGCCCAACCAAGAGAGAGGATCCGGTTGCCCCGGAGGCTTTAGTACAATGCAGGTTTGAAATCATAACCAAGCAGCCGTGAGCAGCGCGAGCCCGAGTGCAGCAATGCCAGCGAGGAGGAGGAAGGGCAAGGCGGAGCAGGGAGGCGAAGCCACGAGCCCCCTTACCTGCAAGTCTGGGCCCAGCTCCTTCCCCAGGTTCCCGATGGGGGAGTCCCGGGACACGGAAGTCACAGTGGAGAGGAAGCTAGAGGACTCTGTGAGGTGGGGCAAGGGGGACAGGCCATCCCCAATGCGGTTCACCTGCTCCAGGAAGGCCTGAAGCTCTTTCTTGAAAGACTTCATCTTGGCGTTGATGGTCCCCAGCAGGTGAGGCTCCTGCTGGTCCCCCTCGCCCTGCTCGTCTTCACCCTGGAGGCCAGGCCCCGGCGAGGGTGCACCACCCTGCAGCCCCGCATCATGGAGGAAGCTGTCGGTGTCCGCGATGAGGTGCTCCACCGTCCGCTCTAGCCGCTGGGCCTCGTGTTTTAGGGTCACTAGGCACTCGGAGTCCTCCCGGGCCTTCAGCAGCTCCGCGGCGCACGGCTCGCTGGCCTCCGATGGCTTCCCGCTCCCGAAGCCCGACGTCTTCTCGAACATCTCCTCCGAGTCACTCTCCCCGCCAACAGGACCTTCCCGCTTGGGCTGGGGCAGGCGGCTCTCCTCCCCTTCACTCTCCTTCTTGCCTGAGTCACTCTCGGCATCGCTGTCCCGGGGACTGGGGGCACGCAGCCCCAGGTGGGCTGCTAGGTCGCAGCGCTGGATGTTGGACAGCAGCGCATGGTTCTCGTGCTGCAGTTTGAGCACCTTGCCGCTGAGCTCGCTGATCTGCAGCCTGGCTGACTTCAGCTCCTCCTGCAGGGGGGCCCCACCGCCGGCACCAGGACTCGCACCCTCCCCGAGCCAGCCCGGCTCCCGGGGAGGCTCAAACTTAAACTTGCTGAGCTCGTGGGTCAGCTGCCGGTTGTGGTCTTCGATCTCGGAGATGGACCTCCGGAGCAGCTCCGCTTCCTCTTCCACAAACTGCAGGTGGCGGCGGAGCTCAGTGGAGGACTCCAGGGAATCGCCGAAGGGTGAGGTAGGAATGCTGGGTGCGTGGTCCCGGCCCAGGCCCTCCCGCTCCTGCTGGCCCCGCATGTCCTCCATCTCCGCCTTGAGGCCACGGTTCTCCACCTCCAGCTCCACAATCTTCCGGCCCAAGATGTTGGCTTCCTCCTCCACCAGCTTCAGCCGCAGCTTCAGCTCGGCCTCCCGGGTGCTGGGGGGCCCGCCTGCTTCCCCCGAGGGCAGGGGGCTGTCCACATCCCCATAGAGGGACTTGTACTTCTGGAGCTCCTGCTCCAGCTCGTCCTTCTCCCTTCCTAGCTTGGCCATCTTTTTGCGCATCAGGAAGGCTTCCTCTTTGGCAAACTGGAGCTGGCACCTCAAATCGGCACTGTCATCCTGCCAGGAGAGAACAGCCCGGGAGAAGGGTTATTTGAAAATACCAAATGTTCGTGTTTTTCATGATTCCCCTCACACCTCGCCCCCAATGCACACAAACATCAAACACCGATCTTCCCGTCAGTGCCGTTGAGTTACACAGAGAAAGAGCCGAGACAAAGCAGAGGTGGGCCTGGGGGCTTTGTGGAGGGGCCTGTGAAAGGCCTACGGTTTGTTGCTCTGCCACAGAAACAAAAGAAACAAAAAAAGTTAGTTTGGAAAAAAAAAAGTGCACGTGGAAATCATCATACAAGTTATGAGCGAAGAAGGGAAAACGAAATGAGGCCCAAAACCCAGCGAGAATGCGCAACCCCTCATTGCTCTGTGGGTCCCACCTGGTTACTCACTAGCACCAGAGAGAGACAGCAGGACCCCTCACCAAGGCCTGGTGCAGGCAGACAGGGTTCAGAGCATCTTCCACCCTGCTGCACTCACCACCTCCAACGTGCAGACCTCCTTCTTTCAAAGTGCCCGGCAATCCACGAGGTCTGACCAGGATGGGGAAGTCAGGCCACCCCAAATAAGAGCTCAGCTTTTTCCTAAGGTACCTGAGACAGGGCAATTCGCTTCTCCCCATCCGGGTCTCCCCAGCCCTAATGTCCCACAAGAATGATATGACAAAAAAAAAATGAGGCATGAGCATGAGGGTGCTTGGAAGTCCAGGCGTGTACTGAGTCAGTACCGAGCTCTGGGTACACACTGGGTACTGCACACCCAGCCACCTGGGCTCCTTGCAGCCTCTTGCCATGCAAGTGCAACGTCAGAGCCTTTGCTTACGTTCCTTTCCCTTTAGTTGCTGTAACACAGCAGGAAATTAAACTTGGAGACCCAAGGCAAGGAGTTAAATGTTGGATAGTCAAGTGTATCAAAATCTGAGAAGTGTCCTCATAGGACTTCCAGAGGGTTCTGGAGGATGCTCAAAGCTGACTCTGCTGTTCACAGCCTGCAATACTTGGCTGAGGTCAGAACGGCACTTTTTGGATCCACTGGAAAGTCAACTCTGCTTTGCAGGGCTGGTCTCCTTGTTTTGAAGCCAGAGGAACTCCCCATTTTGGTTTTGCAAAAACGTTTTACTATTCACATTCAGCAGATGGGAAAAATAACCGATTTCATAAATCACTCCTCTTTGATCAGCCATCAAAAGTTCCAAAAGCCTTCAGCAAAAGTTTCCCCCGCCACAAGGAGAAACTGTCAACAGCAGCTCTGCGGGAGTCAAATCCCACAGCCCTCGTAGAGGAAAAGGCATCTAACTGCTCTCCAGGCCTGTGGCCCTTCTCTGGAACAAGTCAGCCCCCAGGGGAGAATTAACCCCTTCAGATCGTCACGTGTGCTCGCAATGCAGCTTCTACACTCAGAGAGCATGGCTCGTTCTCTGCCGCAATCTGGTCACACACTCACAATTTGGAAGAAAGAGAAAACCTCCCTCGGCACCTCCCAACGTTCCTCCTTCCACTCTGCCTGGTCCCTCCTTGCTCACCACAAACCCCATGGAAAGGGAAAAAAACGGTATGACCAGGAAGGCTCAGGCCCACACCTACGACCAAGTGTGCAGCCCCTGCCACAGGGAAAGCTTGCCCTGGCGTTATCTGTGCATGCTCGGGAGGATGACATGCCCATTGTCATCTCTTAGCTGAGGACAAAACCAGGCCTGCTGGACTTGGGGTCAAACACGCGGCCGGAGTCCTAGCTTTGCCCCTCCTACTGTCCAAGGGGCCTGGGCTAATCACAGACCCACAAGGTTGTGATGAGGGTCAAATGAAATAATGGTCTGTATATGATAAATCATAAACCTAAAAAGTGTATTTTTTATATATAAACTGGTTTGTATATGATAAATCACGATGCTCTAGCTCCCTGAAATTAATTTTATTTGTCTGAACCACAATTAGTATTGGGTAAAGGAGCCAGTAAAGAGTTTTTTCCTTCTTTGCACATTAGGAGAATAACATATAAGTGTCACATGGTCTTTGAGTCCTGAGAACTTATCACATGAAGGATTTGGTTGGGTTTGGGTTAGGCAGACATAAAAATCAATCCTGTGACTAACCTGAAGTAAGGCTGTCTGCCCTACTCACAGCTACTGAGGCAAATGGGCTATCATATCATTGCCACTGGGGTAATGACATATTTTTTCAAAGAACCTACACAGAATACATGGGCTGTAAAAGACATACATTGTGTTTAATACTAATACTAGAGGAAAACCATGCTTGTTTATCTGTTCATTCATTCTTTTTTATTATTATTATTTTATTTTGAGATGGAGTCTTGCTCTGGTCACCCAGTCTGGAGTGCAATGGCGCAATCCTGGCTCACTGTAACTGCCGCCTCCCAGGTTCAAGCAATTCTCCTGCCCTCTGCCTCTGCCTCCCGAGTAGCTGGGACTACAGGAGCATGCCACCACGCCCAGCTAATTTTTGTATTTTTAGTAGAGATGAGGTTTCGCTATGTTGGCCAGGCTGGTCTCGAACTCCTGACCTCAGGTGATTCAGCACCTCAGCCTCCCAAAGTGTGGGATTACAGGTGTGAGCCACCGAGCCTGGCCTTGTTCATTCATTCTTTCAGGAAATATTTATTAAGTACCTACTATGTACGAGAAGTTGGCATGTTACTTTTAAACAACCCCAGCTTCTTAGAACTTTCGAAAGTAGAGCAAACAAAAAAGCACCTTTTCAATTTTTGTTAAACACAGATTTGTAAGAAATTCAAATATACAAACAGGTCTTTGTTGTTCCCACGAAGGAATGCAGTTTAAGCTAAAATACCTATCAACAGAGGTGGATTGTAAATACTTAAAACCTTGGGACCAGAAAACAGGGGAGTGCTCTCAGCCCCACTGTTAATTTGAGAGCCAGTGTCCGTCCATTGTCAAAAATCATCTAAATGATCCCATCTCCACCTCTGAAGCAGAGAAATCCATAGCAGCAGAGATCACAGAGGGCAGCACTGTCCAGCTACAGGGAAACTCGGCCCCACTCTCCACCCTTCTTGAGCCTGGGACTCAAGACTGGGCTGGACACGGTGGGGGCAGGGCCGCCTGCTGTGACCAGCGTCCGTGGAAACTTGCAGCTGGTGAGGCCTTGATGTGATGGAGCCAGGCCAGGAGGGGCAGGTGAGGGGCACTGTTGCCTGCACGGTACAGGAAGCTTTTGGCTCAAACGAGCGCGTGGACCAGGGACTAAGGCAATCCCACTCTGCCTGGTCCCTCCCTGCTCACCACAAACCCCATGTAAGGGGAAAAATGATATGACAAGAAAGGCTCAGGGAAATACGTATGACCAGCTCCTTGGGGTCTTCCCTAACAAGTTGAACTAAAACATTGGGGAAGGAGGTAAGATCTCTGAGAAGGGTCCTGAAACACGCTGGAGGTTATCCATGCTTATCTGTACCCCCTCATGCAGGCAGAAGGTCCCCATAGAGCCCTCAAATCGCCTTGATTTCCGGAAACCTTCAACCTCACACCATTCCCCTCTGTCCACCATCCACTACAAATCTATCATAGAACAATTCTCTTCCGTCTCCTTGAACCTAAACCCAGGTCAGTTAAAGCAGCAAGATCCTATGACATACTCTAACGAGTGCCAATTTGTAGATTACCTGAGGATTGATAAAATGTCCAAAACGTCTTCTCGTTCCTTAAAGAAAAAAGCTGTCAGTATGACAGCATGCTGTCATTTCTACTGGACAACCATGCATGCACTATGAGGCCTGCCACCAAGGCTAAAGCAGTGTTGAGAGAAAGATTGTCCTGGAAGCCATGGAGAGTGTATATTAAATGAAGTCACACGTCCTCCGTGAGGTCGAGGCAGCTAGGGCAGGGCCCGCTGCACCTGCGGGGTGTTGTGTGCAGGAGAGGGGCGGCCTGAGGGAAGCTGAGCTCGGCCTGTTCTGAGTAGGGGAAGCCACTCCTCATAAGATGGGGAATCACAGCTTCAGCTCAGGCAGCGGGAGGCTGGATGCCCATCTTATGTTGTAACCGTAGACTTCTTAAAACTCTGCCAAGACTCTAGTGGGGTGGCGGGGCGAGGGAGCAAGGCTGAGTCTAAACTGAAGGATATCATTTCTGATTTCAAGAGATCATTGGATAACCCCAGGAATGCGGTATGAAAGCAGGTCAAGTCCAACTTTCCATATGACACACAATTCCTGTTGCAGGCAGAGGGCAGGCATGGCCAGGAGGGGAGACACCCAGGGGCCCACCACCGTCACCACCAGCGGGAAAGGCCTTGTCAAGCAACAGAAATATATCGTTCTCTGTATATATTCTTTGGCTTGCAAGTCAGCTGTCCAGCCAGCACCCCGAGCGGGTGACTGCCCGCGTGCCTACCTTGCGCCGGGGCGCCAGCTTCCTTTGGGTTTTGGTTGCGGGCCTGCAGTTCCCAGGGCGCTCCATTCCACCATTCTGCTGAACAGAAACTCCTTCCTCAATAATCCCGCCGGCTGGGCGGGTGGCTCAACGCATCCCAGGTACGAGGGTTTCTGACACGCGCCCAAGGAGCAGCAGCTCCTGTTCTTGGCCCGTTTTACCCATGGGGCGAATGCTGTTCATTTCACAATGGGACAGAATTTCCCCTTTTAAGGAAAAGATCTTCCCTGGGCAAGAGCCAGTCGATTGAAAACACTCTCAGCCCAGGAGAGTGTAAGTACCCAGCAGCGGGAGGCAGACTTTCATTTCCCTACTATTCATGGATTCCAAAGTGAGACTGGGAGGTTGGGGAGGGTGGAAGGGAACAGTTGAATGTTTTGCTGCTGCAGGGGTCTGCCCCTCCTTGAATGATGCCCTGGGGATTAGGGAGTTCGGAGAATGGAGAAACCCAGGGGATCCTTAAGAGAGGAGTTCACAGGGACAGGGCGGCAGGAGGTCGGTGGAGGTTGCTGAGCTCTTAGTTACCCCGACTCATTGTGTCTCTCTAATTACCACTTGCTCTCAGACTGCAGTGAGCTGATATCCCAATAACACCTTTGTTCTCTACACCACCTAATGCTAGCAGCAATTTAAAAACAGAATCCAGTAAAACAGCTTTACAGAAAAGCTAAGAAAGTTTTGAAAAATGCATACTGTGCATCTAGAAAGGGCTGCGAATAGTTTACCTTCAATTAGGACCATTTAAGATATTGTTCAGCTTGCACATTAAAAAACAACAACAACAACATTCAAAACAATGTCTTATGAACGACTCGACTCCACAGGGGCTGTTTTATTTCGCTGTGTGGATGACTTTGAAGGTCAAAACGCTTTTTACCATTTATAAGTACCTCAGGTCCCCAAACTACACTTAGTTCTGTTTCACACAAAGCCAGTTCTTTTTCCTGAAGAAATCACCAGCTTGTCAGCGTGGGGGAGAAACAAGGGAGGATCTGTGGGTTTGCAAAGAAAATGTTCACACTGTGGAGGTTAGGAATGAGTCCACGTGTTTGGACAGGTAATGTTTCTTTGAATGTTTTAAAGGCAAAACTAACACTGAAAAAAATTCAAAATGAGGTTACTTCACTCACAGGAGATGTAACATTAGAATGAAAACCTCTGCTTACCTGGTTAAAGGTTTTCTTCTCCTTGTACATTTCCCGAGTGCTTCTTCTTTTTAGGGAACTCTGAAATAGATCCAAGTGACATTCTGTGACCAAGGGCTCACATGTGACAGCCAGCATTAGCTAACATCGTCCCCACCGGTGGGGACACACACACTGGACGGAGGCTGTTTCCCACCAGAAACAAAAAACAACTTAAGAGTCAATGTGTAAATGCAGTTGGAGAAGCTGGAGGAGGTCTCTGAATCTTAAGATTCTTAAAATCCTAATTATTGTATCTGGGGTATTCCTTAAGTATTCAGTTAATGAAAAAGGAGAGTGGCTGGGATAATTTTAACAGTGCAGAGAAGGCAAGAAGAGGAAGAGAAAGGCAGGAAGTTTGGGAACAGATAACTCATATTTCTGGAGCTGGTTCACTTTCCAAATCATGTTTTGTTTGGGCTAATATGAGAATTAATTGGTGTTTCCTGGCCAGGTGCAGTGGCTCATGCCTATAATCCCAATGCTTTGGGATGCCAAGGTGGGAGGATCACTTGGGGCCAGGAGTTTGAGACCAGCCTGAACAACATAGTAATAAGACCTTGTCACCACAAAAAAGATTTTTTTTTTAAATTTTCAGATGGAGTTGCTCTGTCTCCCAGGCTGGAGTACAATGGTGCGATCTCAGCTCATTGCAAGCTCCGCCTCCCGGGTTCACGCCATTCTCCTACCTCAGCCTCCCAAGTAGCTGGGACTACAGGTGCCCACCACCACATACAGCTAATTTTTTGTATTTTTAGTAGAGATAGGGTTTCACTGTGTTAGCCAGGATGGTCTCGATCGCCAGACCTCGTGATCTGCCCGCCTTGGCCTCCCAAAGTGCTAGGATTACAGGCATGAGTCACCGTGCCCGACCACGCAAAAAATAATTTTTAAAAACTTAGCTGGGTGTGGAGTCGTGTGCCTGTAGTCTCAGCTACTAGGGCGACTGAGGCGGGAAGACAGCTCAGGAGTTCGAGGCTGCAATGAGCTATAATCAGGCCTATATAGCCCTGTACTTTAGCCTGGGCAACAGAGCAAGACCTTGCCTCAAAAACAAACAAACAAACAAACAAACAAACAACTGGTGTTTCCTGAGTGGCCAGATAAAAAGTGCTATGAAGGAAGAAGAAGGGCGGCCCTTGTTTACAGAGAAAACCTAACTAGGTTGTGAAATTCTCAGAAAACCCGCCCAATTCACGGCTAAACCTCCATCTTAAAGATCTTACAAAGCTCGTAACTTATTCCTATGTGAAATGAAGGCCTTGGCTGTGTCCTTCAGTGCCTGGGAGCCCTGCCTAGTTTTACATTACAGACTCCAGGCAAGAAATTGCAAATACATCTGAAAATACAAACAGTATGAGGAAAGGGGCCTAGGGGTGTCTGCAACAAACTAACTGGGAGATACGCCAGCTCCTGCAAAGGGAAAGTGTGAAGGCAGAAAGAAATGAGGAGTGAGAAGCCTCCTAGAGGAATATGAACGGATTTGTAGCCTCTTAATCTGCAAAGATTAAGCTAATCCTGAGGAAAGCTGGAAGGAAGCAGGTGGGGAAGCAGAGCTCTGCTGGCCCCAGACCTATAAGGCAAGTCTGCAAAAGGAAAGAGACTGTCCTCAACATCCACCTCCCTCCCCTCTGCACCTCCACCTCGGGGTCCAGGACCTCATCTGACATCTGCTCAGAGCCCTGACTCTCTCGGCTTTATTCCTGGGTGCCCACCCTGTATCAGAAGAGTTTGCAAAGGAGGCTATATGCAAGTCACTTACATCGCAGTTAGAACTTAAGTTCATTAACTCAGTACTGTTCACATTTTAAGTGTCTCACTCTCAGAATGCCAGCCCTTGCCATTTATTGGAAGAATCCTAGGTTAAGAAACAGTTAAAATTCTAGCTGCCCCTTGGCCTCTAGGAGGCTGGAGACCCAGAAAATATAAAATAGATAATTGAGAGAAAGCCCTCAGGGCAGAGGGCTGAAGAGGGCCACAGAATCATCGTGGAGCAGGGGCGGCAGGCTCCCTGACTAACAAAGGTGGAGGGAACCCCAGCTGCAGAAGGCTTTATTTCCTTTAGCCTTTTTGGTAAAGTGGGTCATACTACGAAGAGAACCAGTCTCCACCAAAAGGTAAAGGTAAGCCTGTCTTAAGGACAGCTTGAGCTTCTCCACTCTTAATAAGGAAGTTCGCCAAGATTTCACCTTCATGCTTCAGTTAAGAAGTTTCTTTTGTTTCTTTTGAGACAGAATTTTACTCTGTTGCCCAGGCTGGGGTGCAGTGGTACGATCTTGGCTCATTGCAACCTCTGCCTCCCTGGTTCAAGCGATTCTCCTGTCTCAGCCTCCCAAGTAGCTAGGATTACAGGTGCATACCACCGTGCCCAGGTGCATACCACCGTGCCCAGCTAATTTTTTTTTTTTTTTTTTTTTTTTTTTTTTTAGTAGAGATGAGGTTTCACCATGTTGGCCAGGCTGGTCTCGAACTCCTGACCTCAGGTGATCCACCTGCCTCGGCCTCCCAAAGTGCTGGGATTACAGGCGTGAGCCACCGTCCCTGGCCAGAAGTTTCTTTTATTTGAATGAGCTGAGTGAGATAAATCCTGATGATTCAGCAGGCTCTCTCCCAAGCTTTAACCTAAGGGACTTAATTCCAGAGCTGTAATAGCAATCAGGGCCCGCAGTGAGTGCAGAGCCTGCTGTCCCTGGCTTTCATCACATTCTCCCAATGTACACACTGAAAGAAAACTAGAAGTAAAATGAAAGCTAGAACTGGAGACAAAATCTGCGCAGAATCATGGGCTGCTGCACTTCAGGCTGGAGGCTGGAGCACATTCTGGGTGGGAGCCCTTGGATGGACTCTTCTAGCCACCCCTACCCACCCCATGTCTCCCCTTCCCTTGCTGATGGGCTGTCAACTGTAGCCCTGAGTCCTGCCATCCTTCTAGCAATTCACAGAACAGGCAGGGAGTCACGGGACGCTCCTCCTCCATTCACAGTGACAACTAGAATGAAAAACACTGCAAGGGTTAAAGTTTTAAAGTTAACCAGAGGCCAGGGGCGGTGGCTCATGCCTGCAATCCCAGCACTTTGGGAGGCCGAAGTGGGCAGATTACTTGAGGTCAGGAGTTTGAGATTAGCCTGGCCAACATGGTGAAACCCTGTCTCTACTAAAAATACAAAAATTAGCTGGGCGTCGTGGCTTACACCTGTAATCCCAGCTACTCGGGAGACAAAGGCAGGAGAATCGCTTGAGCCCAGGAGGTGGAGGTTGCAGTGGGACAAGATTGTGCCACTGCACTCCAACCTGGGCAACAGAGTGAGACTCCCTCAAGAAAGAGAGAGAGAAAGAGAAAGACAGAAAGACAGAAAGAGAGAGAGAGAAGAAAGAGAAGACAGAAAAGAAAGAAAGTTTAGTTAACCAGAAATCTGCAGAACCTGTATGAAGAAAACCATAGAACACTGAAGATCAACATAAAACAATGCTTAATGCTGCCTAATGGGAAGACCTTGTTATAAAGAGACCATGTTTCTTCCAAACCATTTTGTAAGTATGTCATTTTAACCAAATTCCTTAAAATACACACACACACACACACACACACACACACACACACATACACACACACACACATTCAAAAACTGTGTGTGTGTATGTGTATTTATACGTACTTTTTATGTGTTTGTGAGGGTGGTAAGAATGGACAAAATAATTCAAAAACCCATCAAGAACAGAAGTTGGCAAACCATAGCCCTCAGGACAAATCAACCCACAGCCTGTTTTGTAAACAAAGTTCAATTAGAATACAGCCTCATTTCTCACTGTCTATGGCTGCTCTGCACTGCAAGGGCAGAGGACAGCACTAGTGACACACTGTTCGGGCCTGCAAAGCCTCAAACTACTGACCCCGATTTAGAAAAATAAATTGGTGAAAATTGCCAAGAACACTTTGAAAAGGAAAAATAATGACAGTATTTGTGATATTAGATATAAAAATACAATGGTTCGGTGCTGGTACAAGAACAGATAAATGAAACTAAACAGAAGGCTCACAAATAGATTAAAGAATACATGAGATTTTAACAATTGATACAGGTTATATTTTGAACTAGTGAGGAAAGGATGAACTACTTGGTATGTGTTGGTGAAGTAACTATACACATTGTGAGATCAAAAAAGATGAGACACGGCCGGGCGCGGTGGCTCAAGCCTGTAATCCCAGCACTGTGGGAGGCCGAGACGGGCGGATCACGAGGTCAGGAGATCGAGACCATCCTGGCGAACACGGTGAAACCCCGTCTCTACTAAAAATACAAAAGGCCGGGCGAGGTGGCGGGCACCTGTAGTCCCAGCTACTTGGGAGGCTGAGGCAGGAGAATGGCGTGAACCCGGGAGGCGGAGCTTGCAGTGAGCTGAGATCTGGCCACTACACTCCAGTCCAGGCGACAGAGTGAGACTCTATCTCAAAAAAAAAACAACAACAAAAAAAGATGAGACACATACTATATCGAGATAAATCTTAGATGAATTAACATTTTAGATGCAAAAAAAAAAAACATAAAGGCATGAGAAAAAAAAGATGAACTGATGTTTGTTCTTGGAGTATGGCCTTTATAAACACAGAAACAAAAGCATAAACAGCCAGAGAAAAGATTGATAGATGGGTAAGATTTTTAACTTTTAAAAAAAATACATCAAAAGAAACCACTTATAGTATTAAAAGGCAAATGGCAAACTGGAAAAAAGATTTTTCTAACACATGACAGACAACAGAGTAGTATCTTGCAAGCAACACAAAACACGTCTTAAAAAAAATAAACAGACAGCCAATAAACACAATTACTGACAAAACAAGTTTTTCTTCACTTACAGATTTATAGATTCAAAAAAGTAGGGTACTCAGTGTTAGCACGAACCCAGGAAGATGGGCACTTCTGTGCAGAGGAAGGGGCGGGAGAAACCTGCCGCCTCTGGGGTGGGGGATGGTGGTGCAACTTGGCCTTACAAAGGCATAGGTTGAGAGGCCTAATTCCACCTCTGGGAACATACCCTAAGGACAAGAGACACGCACCAAGATTTATGAATGAGAATGCTCTTCACAGCACCTTTTATCATCGTGAATACTATGGAGGTATTACAATTTTTTCCTTTTATTTTACTGTATATATTTAAGATACACAACATGATGTTTTGATATGCTCATCTCAGAATACACATAGTGAAATGATCACTACATTTAGGCAAATCAACATAACCATTATCTCATACAGTTACCTTTCTTTCTTATTTTTTGTGGTTAGCATCCCTAAAAGCTATGCTCTTGACAAATCACTAGTATGTAATACAATAGGACTCATTATAGTCCTCATGTTGTATACTAGATTTCTAGATACAGTCATGCTTTTGAAGACTATTTAAAGATATGGGAAATGCTTACAACACACTATGAAGAAAATACAGGTTACAGACAGCATGTATTTAGTGATCTCAAAATGCTTAAAATATATTTATATTTAATACATAACATGTATTAAATATGTATCATATATTAAATAATATTAATATATAACATATATA
>NW_016829166.1:1815408-1818587 GCF_001698545.2 Rhinopithecus bieti | reverse complement strand
TAGGAAAGTGGCCTGGAGCAGGATACCCCAAATGTTAATGGTCATCATGTTCAGATGACAGAATTACTAGTGATTTTCACTTTCTTTTTTTGTGGCTTTTCATAAATGATCTACAGTAAGTATTATTTCCTTTAAAATGGGAAAAAAAAGCTCAGGAAAATAAAACTTGTATTTTAACGACGTCAGAGAAAAGAGACTATCACAGATCTCCTATGTGGGACTGCAATAACGATTCAATGGAAGTTATTCACCAATTTCTTGGGTCTCTTCCCATAAGCTGATATTGTTTTCATCAGCTTGGTCCTTCGAGTATAGCCTATGCATATGTGGTTGGTTAACAAGACCAGGAAGCCCCCTGAGGGTTGGGGAAACCGGCCAGGTACCCCACTGCATTACACATCTCCAGGCATATGGTCCCCTTGGCCAAGTGCCAAGCAGTCATGAGGAACAATCGCTGTGCCTCCAGCACGGAACCATGCAGGCTCCTCAACGGCCACCTGCCAGGGTCTTGTCCAGTGTAGAGTGCTAGATGCCACCGGACCCTGGGTGAAGTAACCACGGGTGTAGGACAATTTGTGTGCACATCAGTCACGCCCAGTTTATTCCTCTGGATGCCTCAGAGATCCAATGGAGAGTCTCTTCCAAGGAACAACGAAGGGAAGAGGTAAATGCAGACTATTAAATAACATGAACCCCCAGTGGGGGCTTTGCCTGGTGACTAATTCTACTCCCTCCTTTTAGCCTGATCAACTGCCAGCAAATCAATTGCATATTCCTACTGAAAAGAAAAAAAAATTAAGTTTGTGAATCCAAATTGAATCCATCTAAGGCTGATGCTTTGCTGAGTACTGAAAATGATTAAATAAAATACGAAGTTAGGCAATTATTTGGACTTTCATGTCAATTCTTAATGCTTCCTATTTTAAGTTGGCCAATTTCTTCCAAATAATTTCAGAAAAATTAATAAGCTCTCAATTGCTAAAGTGTGTCAGAGACAGACTTTGAAAGTCTAAATTAAAAAAAAAATTGATTGGTAATAAAAGGAGACAAATAAAAATTAGGATGCTGTAAATTATAAGTCAGTATGGGAACGAGGATGTAGACGCAGACTGATAATTTTCAGAATTCTTACAGATTCTTATTATTTAGAAAGTTTGTAGGTTTTTGGGGGGTAGTTTATAGCACACACAGGTATAAAATCAGATTAAGGAAATGAAGGTGCAGAGGTCTTCTTCTCCCTTTTAGAAGGAAGTTATTAAGATTCCTTTACTCATATTATATTGGTCATGGGAGCTCACACCTGTAATCCCAGCATTTTGGGAGGCTGAGGTAGGGGGATCATTTGAGGCCAGAAGTTCAATGTTGCCTAAGCAACACTGCAAGACCCCATCTCTATCATATAAAAAAGATTATTTTACCCATATTAAAGTTGTCATTTAAGTGCTAGAAGATATGAAGGATGTGAATTAATCAGCCTCTCGTTCAGCCAGAAACACTACATCCTAGCTGGAAGATGCCTCCTCCCTCTTCCTCCTCTTCACTCATCCCTTTATTTTATTTGTTTTTATTCTAAATATTATGTCATAAGAGGTATTATTTATTTATGTTTTCACCTATCCCTTTAACAGTTCCGGGGAGCCTGCTTCCTTTCACACCATGGAGCTGCTTGCTTCACCTTGCACTGGAATTTCACAGCAGGACCCAATAAACACAAATCCCCTTCTCAGACCCAGTGGAAACCCTCCTTAGCCATAATGCAAAGGAAACCCTTTCTCCTTGGGCCCATTAAGAGCACAGTAATGATCATGATATTAACAACTACCATATATGCTGGGCACTCACTCATGCCAGGCACAATGCTTAACTCTCTTTACACATCTGTTATGGACTAAATGTTTGTGTCTCCCCAAATTCATACGTGGATGCCCTAATTCTCAATGTGCTGGTATTAGGAAGTGAGGCCTTCGGGAGATAACTAGGTTCCGATGAGGTCATGAAGGTGGAACCCCCACAATAGGATTAGCGTCCTTATAAGACGAGGAAGAGGCACCAGAGCTTCCTCTCTCTGCCACGGGAGGATTCATCGAGAAGGCAGCTTTCTGCAAGCCAGAAAGAAGGTCCTCACCAGAACCCAACCTGACCTTGGACTCTGCGGCCTCCAGAACTGTGAGCAATAAATGTGTTCTGTAAGCCCCCAGCCTGTGATATTTTGTTACAGCAGCCCAAGCTAAGACAATATCTAATCTAATTCAATCCTGACGAGAGCCTGGGGACACATTATGTTATTACCACTGCGTAACAGACGAGAAAACTAAAACACAGTCAAAAGTGCGGTAATGTTTCAAGATCCCCTAAACTTGGAGATGGGCCACCAACCTGGGCCCAGCCCTAAGCCTACATTCAAGGTCACAGCCCTCAGACCCACCTTCCAGGGCCCTCATAGCCCAATCGCCCATATTTGGGCTGTTTTCTGCTTTCTTAGCCCCAGATTGCCAATTTTTCTCATCCAAAAAATCATTGCCTTTCTTTAGCGAAGGAGTACAAAGGACTATTCTAGGGATGGTTACAAGTTGCTGCATCCGCAGGTGCCTGATGGCTATGAAACAATATTTGTTGGCATTGATGATTTCTCGAAGGATCTGAGACTGCAGACAGCAGAATTCCTTATTTGGAAAAGCAAGACAGAAAACCTCTAATAATAATTAGAGGACAAATGTTGTAAGTAAATGAGGGAAAGAAGAGGAAAATTACATTGAGACACTTTGGCTAAAGAAGAGTGGAGCCAGGGCAGAGCAAGATGGCCGAATAGGAGCAGCTCCAGTCTCCAACTCCCAGCGTGAGAGACACAGAAGACCAGTGATTTCTGCATTTTCAACTGAGCTTTGAAGAGAGCAGTGGATCTCCCAACACGGAGGTTGAGATCTGAGAAGGGACAGACTGCCTGCTCAAGTGGGTCCCTGACCCCTGAGTAGCCTAACTGGGAGACATCCCCCACTAGGGGCAGTCTGACATCCCACACCTCACACGGTGGAGTACACCCCTGAGAGGAAGCTTCCAAAGTAAGAATCAGACAGGTACACTCGCTGTTCAGCAATATTCTATCTTCTGCAACCTCTGCTGCTGATACCCAGGCAAACAGGGTCTGGAGTGGACCTCAAGCAATCTCCAACAGACCTATA
>NW_016829166.1:1750788-1812381 GCF_001698545.2 Rhinopithecus bieti | reverse complement strand
TGGACTCAGGAAGGGGAACATCACACACCGGGGCCTATCATGGGGAGGCGGGAGGGATTGCATTGGGAGTTATACCTGATATAAATGATGAATTGATGGGTGCTGACGAGTTGATGGGTGCAGCACACCAACATGGCACAAGTATACATATGTAACAAACCTGCACGTTATGCACATGTACCCTAGAACTTAAAGTATAATAAAAAAAAAAAAAAAAAAGAAGAGTGGAGCCATGAGCCACAGCATGGTTCAGGATTCCCAGCAGCCAAGTCTAAGAGTTTGGGAAGGCCCCAAAGGCAACAGCCTGTCCAGCAAGTGGAAGGTCAGGTTCACCAGGCCACCTGGGATGGACACAGATACCCAGCACACCCCTCAGCAAATGCCACTTTCTCCTGGAGGAAGAACACTGCACATGCAAACTCAGGAACATGACATACATTTGCTTTGCAGTATGAGTTGGTTGGCTCATTTTAACCTTTCTGATACGTACCTTGAAGCCTAGTTTTTGGAAAAAGCTAGGTATGCTTCGGCTAAAATATACTATCACATAGTACTCTGAACCAAACATTGCAAAATAAACTAAACCCAAGGTAATGAAGTAAAACTGTAAATTACAATTACGGTGCAAAGAAAAATTGAAACTGATGACCATGACAAAACTATAATGATGACTGCACCCAAAACAAAAGCATCCTTCCCCCAAATTGCAAGAATCCCAACTCTGTGCACATCCAGGGAGGCACTCAGCAAAACCATGAAGCATGGTAGGAAATATGGAATCAGAATCATACATTTGAGAAAAGCCTACAGATGAGCCCGTGGGCATTTACAAAAGTTGAAAGTCTGTAGAAACACATGACATTTGCCTGTCAGACTGAATACAACAAGGCTGTGTCTTTTCGAAAATAATTTGTTCCTGGCCTGGCATACTGGCTCATGCCTGTATTCCCCGCACTTTGGGAGGCCAAGACAGGCGGATCACCTGAGGTCAGGAGCTCAAGACCAGCCAGGCCAACATGGTGAAACCCTACCTCTACTAAAATACAAAAATTAGCTGGGCCCATGTGCTGATGCACACCTGTGATCCCAGCTACTCGGGAGGCAGAAGCAGGAGAACTGCTTGAACGTGGGATGTGGAGGTTGCAGTGAGCCAAGATCATGCCACTGCACTCCAGCCTGGGTGACAGAGCGAGACTCCATCTCAAAAAAAAGAAAATAATCTCTTCTCGCCTCTGCCATTGGTCTAATGGAAGGAAATCTACCAGTCCATCAAGAGAGGCAAATTATTTCCTAGTTTGATGAAATAATGCAAGAGAGTTAGAACTACTTTGACAACAAAACAAAGCTGAAAAATCATACAAATAAATGATACATTAAAATGTTGCCCTCTTTTCAGAGAAAACCCATCATCAGTTTTTCAGATGCATGTAATGTGAAAAAATATTTAACTGTCAAAGAGCACATAAGAAAGTTCTGAGTTACACCTGATACTATTTTATACTAATCTGCCAGCGTCCCTACAGACACTCTGATTTGACTTTAAGTATCATTCTAATTACAGAGTACACCATTACAGTAGTAAAACTTTGTATATACAGCTGTCAAAACTCAGTAAACGTGAACTAAGATCTGTGCATTTCTGTCCACGTGAGTTTACTCAAAAAATATATAAACAAAAATTTAGCTCTAGTTAACAACGTGTATTTTGGAGAAAGTGAATAGGCACCTACAATTTATTTTCAAATGCACCAAAAAATAAGATGGGTGAATGAATAAAAAGATGTGTAGACAGACATGTGATAAACCGAGTATAGCACAATGTTAACACACAGGTGAATGGTGGGGATAACAGGTGTGTTCACTATAAAATTATTTTTGCTATCTCTTTGAAAATTTTCACAACAAAATATTGGGAAGAAAGAAATCAGGCACATAAATTTTCATTTGCACTAAAACAATATTGTGTAGCCATTAAAACTGTGATTACTAAAAAATTTTAATGACAAAATTTTAATAAAAGATTCACCTTTTAAACATAGGATTAAAATATATACTTAATATAATCTCAACAAGATTAAATATTTTGTCTTGGAAATGTCTGGAAGCAAATACACTAAAATGCTAACAGGTCTTATCAATGGGGAACAGAATTATGGATGACTTTATGTTTTGGTTTATAGAATTTTTTCATTCCCCCAAATAGTCAAGATTAGTATTATTTTTTTTCAAATCAGAAAGGTTCTTATTTTTTAAGGACAATGGAATTGACCTAGTGTAATGCAAACATCCCACACCTCCATTAAACCTCTGCTCCGCCTCACCTGGAAATGATGGACAAGACTGATGGACCCTGGGTACTCAAGCCAGACAGAAATGAACAGGAGATTAAACTGCAGGATTAACCCCCAGGCAGGATTAGCTCTGTGCCACTGTGGATCATCAAATACATCTTTGCACAGAGGACAAAGGGCTTAATGTATATTTGAGGACAGCAAATGAAACTCTGAAACCCTAATTGCCTTCCCAGGCTGAAGGCTTCGTATCCAAGAGACTCTCCCACTAGGCGAGGCCTAATAACACCCGGTCTGACTTACTGACCCATATCTGCCTAGGATCCTTGTTATCTGGAGCCACTGCTTGGTTCCATAAATCATCTACTAAACTGTACTGAAATATCAAAAGCATCACTGGCTAGCATTACTGCACAAAAGCTATTGATGCCCCTTGGGCAAATCCCCAGCAATTTTCATCTCCAAGCACTGGCAGCTTGGATCCCTGGCTCTAGGCCCCAGGGCACAATACTTTAAGTGATTTAAGAGGAGGGGGTAACTTTCTGCTCCATGATCTCATGATTCTTAAGGAGCAAAAACCCTCCCTCCTCCATCAGCCTCTGCCACTGTCCTGGGAACTACAGATGATTTAATTAGGCAAGAGCAGTAACAGCCGCAAGGAGAGGCACAGGATGCAACCTGCTCCTACAACAGGGCAAACCCCCGGAGGCTAGAGAGCTGCTCTGACGCTGCAGAAGGGACTGGCCGGCCCTGGTCTTGGAGGTGGGTCAGCCAGTGAGGGCTGGGAATGAACACGCTTCCCCTAAAAGGCAACCTGGAAACAGAAAAAAATCATCAAAGAACAATACCCACCCCTGGGACTAAGGACGGGCACAGAGCAGAACAGAGGGAGGGATGTCCCAGCTGCACCTGCCCACCCTCAGCTCTGTCCTGCCGAGCCCTCTCCCAAGACGGCAGCTGGGCCAGGGCTACAGCTGGAAGCAGGCATTCGGCAGAAAAATAAACAGCCATGCTTTCATGTGATGAAAACCAAAGAAGCTAGTTTGATTATCTCTGGTGCTGTCTGGAGTGAACACACAGGCTAAGAAGGTTAACACCCCCAGCTGTGAATATCTTTGCTAGTATATTATATTTACGAGACAGAACATTGCAGACAGTGTTGAAAAGCAGGATCAGTTGCCAGAGCTGGTGTTTTCACTGCAGCCTTTCAACAGCTAAAGCCATCGTCTGCAAGTCCCCACTGGACCCTCCAGGCCCCAGCCTCTGATGCAGACCAGGACACAGAGCCTACAGAGTGTCTCTGCAGCAGCCACCGGAGAGACAGCTGCTCCTTTCTCCCAGAGCTCTGACAACTCATGCTTCACCTAGGTGGGAGCTTGGTGGATCAGTTCACAGAACAGATGCTCCATGGAGGATGAGGGAGGAGGCCTCATGAGACATCACTCTTTGGCACACCCCTGCTGAAATGCAGGCCTGGAGTGCTCATTAACCACGCCTTTCTTGTGTGCAGCATCTGCTGCATGCTTTTAAAAACACATCAATCTCATGTTTTGTCTGCTAAATGACACCAATCTATGACCAGCTTCTCACAGCTGAGAAAATCCAGATGTTGTTGGATCTTTATTTGCAAGCTATAAAAATCCGGAAGACCTCCTGTGGGTACATAAGGGCCAGTGTGTGCATTATTCAGACTTGTGGCAGCATTGTGTCGGGATGGCTCCTCCTGGGGCTGCCTAGATCCATTTGTGCAATCAGGCTGGTTTCTGAGTGGACAGGAGGAAAGAGGCCCAGTCAGGGAGCTCTGTTTGCTGGAAGCTCTGCCTGCTTCCTTCTCTGATGTGGCTGCTCCCTGCTGGGACAGACCTCACGTCTCCCAGGAGCCCGCATGACTACTTCTCTTCTATCACCGTTCCAAGGATGAAAGTACATGTCCCGGGTCCTTCTAATGTTTAGGTTCTCTGATTTTTATTATTCAACAGAATCACTCCCACCCAGAAGAGAAGAGAGAAGCTTCCTTGAGGAAGCACGGGAGGAGTAGCTTGCCCAAGTAGCTACAGCACCCTCCTGTTGGCACGTCCACCCCTTGTGTGGTTGGGTCCACTTCCTCCCGAGGACGGGCAGTGTGAGTCACCACCCCAGAAGAAAATGGAGGCGTGCGAAGGTTAAGTGACTTGCCCAAGGACTTGTGGGGGGAAGGAGGCTCTCGCTCGACGGTGCTCTGCTTGATCACATCACAGCTGCCTCTAGCGCGCACACAACCAGGCCACCAACAGCGCAGACACTTGGTGTGGGTGTACTTTCGCTCTTTCGATCAGTGTCTGTTCAGCCAGTCATTTCTTGCCCCTTGGGTTCACTGGGGAAGAGCGTGGGTGTGTCTCTGGCATCGTTGCCCCAACTTTCCATCCTCCTTCTACCTCCACCCCGCTCACGGACTGCATCAAGCTTCCTAGGGCACACAGGCCTGCCGCCATGACATCTATCCTGAGGTGCAAATGTGCCTCAAAAAACTCACCGGTGTTCAGAGAAGGAGCCTCTTGGAGATCAAGCAGCAAATGGCCTGCAGGTAGGTGAAGGCCGAGGGAAGAACCTTCCTTCATCCCACCAGGTATCAACTCCCTTCTTCTTCTTGCCACACGTTCAAGCTTTGAGGCAGCCCCATGGTGCCCTAGTCACATACCCACATAGGCCACTATTTTGTTTTGACTCTTCTGGGCATTTTCATTTCTCTCTTTTGATCATTGGGAGTAATTGCACCTGTCAGTGCCTCTCAGCGTTGACCGTGTAATTTTAACTGGTTTTTAAAAGCCTCCATGATAATGCCTTTATAAAAACTTTGAAAATTCAAAGTATAGTTTGTTTTGCATTGGATAAGGAACTTTATTCCAAAGGTGACCCAACATCCTTACAAAGTCTCAATTGTCCAGCAACCATGTGAAAGTGCCCAGGCTACGTGGGCAAAAGGGAAAGACGAATTAAGGACATGGGCGCTCACATCCAAATTCAGGCACATCGAGCCAGCCTGTGGTCTCAATTTCCTTACTTAGAAGTGCGGGGGTGGGGGCCAGGCCTGGTGGCTCATGCCTGTAATCCCGGCACTTTGAGAGGCCGAGGCAGGCAGGTCACCTAAGGTTAAGAGTTCGAGACCAGCCTGGCCAACACGGTGAAACCCTGTCTCTACTAAAAATACAAAAAATTATCCGGGCATGGTGGCAGGCACCTGTAATCCCAGCTACTTGGGAGGCTGAGGCAGGAGAATCACTTGAACCTGGAGGCAGAGGCTGCAGTGAGCTGAGATCGCACCACTGCACTTCAGCCCGGGAAACGAGAAGGCAACTCCGTCTCAAAAAAAAAAAAAAAGTGAGAATAATACCTTCCTCATATAAAGCATTCTTTTAAGGATCAAATGAAGTAATATGCTTAACAAGTGATAAGCATAAAAAGCAACAGTACCCTGCCAATTATGATTCTTTTCTTGCTTAGTATTTTCAAGTGCTAATCACCCCTCCTTTTCTTCAAAGTAGAGAAAAGACCCACTATTAATCATTTTGGCTTTCTTCTCTCTCTAGGAGAAAAACCAATGTTTAGAAAACAGGCTTTTCACTCTGCGTGGAAAATGTGTGTTTGAAGGACGAACTTTTTTAACTGTGCGATTTCTATCTATTCTACATACAGAACAGAATTAATTTAGAACCCTAACTTCACATCACGAGTATATAAAGTCTGAAATAAAAATCCCAATCTGTTAATTCATAGGAAAAATTTTAACAACAAAATTCTCTCCCACAGTAAGAGGGCATTATTTCTATCATTTCAGGGAGATGAGTGGGTCAGATTTTCCACAATGCAATTAAGTATGCCAAGAGCCAATGGCAGAAGTGATTTCACACACAATTTATAGGATGAGTCAAACCACCAGGAGAAAACCGATGATGTGTGCTCTCTCCCCTGCTATTAGGGCCTCATTATCAAAGGACAGACACTCCTCTTTGGAACTGACAAGACTATTTGTCAACATACTAAAATCAAATGAGCAATAAGGATGAGGGAGACCTGCTGAACCAAAGGATATGTAGAAGCGTGAAGCAAAGGAAAGGGAAATAAAAGGAAAAGAAGTTAGGAAACTTCTTCCATATAACAGTTTTGGGTTTAGATGGAAAGTGAGATGCTTATAGAGTGTGGCACGAGCTGGGCTGGAGACTCTCTGGTTCGGTGGTGGCGTAAGCCAGATGCGCAGGCACGTGACATCTCATTTGGAAGTGAACTGGCATCCAATTGGAAAAAATGAGGACAGACTTAGATTCTGTTCCATGGGGATTTTACAGCAGGTTGGACCCTGGGGTCTGGGCGGGCCCGTCAGGATGGCCACTTCCACAGCTGTCCCTTCCTTGGACATCGCTTTTCTCCTCCTTGATTTCTAACCCCCTGGTAACTCCTGGTTTCAGTTTTGTTTTCTAGCACATAACTGAAGCCAGACAGAACAACTCGGCACATCTTGTCACAGGCCCCCTTCCTCCAGACAGACATGGGACATGTTATCAATGAGGACGTACTGAGCGGGCTTGGTTGTGAACCACCATTCCAGGGGGAGAAGAATTTCTTTGTGCAGCTAGCAGGTCATTTCAGCCTGTAGACTACATAGAAGACTTTATAGAAGCTACCAAACAATAATTGAGAATGAAATTAACAAAGAGGAGACAGAGTACACGGAAACGGAAACGGAACCCAGCCCAGAAACAGCCACTGTGACAACAGATGGGTGCAGACGCTGCTCCCCAAGCCTGAGCAGGCACCACACTAGCCCCCTTCTCCCTGTGCTCTCACGCTCATCTCCTCCTTCCCGCCTATCCGGCAGAGCCTCAGACCTCCTGCTTTTCCTGCCCCTCACTGAGAGGCGCTCCCCGCTTGGTTCCTTCCTGCACACCCCGTGCTGCGTGTACTGATGTCTTCTTGTACCTCCCTTTCAGCTGTCAGCATGATCGCTCCTGTTGTCATCCCTGTGGGGGTTCTGGCAGCGGCTCTGTCCTCAAGGGTGGAAGCCAGGAAGTCATCATCGATTTCCGTCCTTCCTCACTCCACGTAGGAAACTGCCTCCTGTGGGACAGCATCTTTTCTCTATGTTCTTCTGTTCTCCATGGCCAAGGAAGACTCCATCATCCCACTGTTCATTTGAGAGCCTCCTTAGTGGAGGCGTCCCCCCAGGGTTGCTCTCCTCAATCAATCCTGAACATTGAATAATGTTGGGCTGGGAGCAGTGGTGGCAGCTACCCTAGTTTAAATGTCCCAGCGCACACCGTGTGGCTGCTTCTCGGCTGATGCGTGGGTTCTGTACTGTGCATTCACAGGCAGGGGTGCAGCTTTACCATGGAGACTGCACAGCAACATGCCAGGTGCCTGCCCTCATGACAGCAAGAGGATGCCGTTCAGCGAGGTGTCCTCGAACCTTCTCTTGGAAAATCTAAACTTACAAAAAGACATCTTTTAAGGCACTAATTATCAGGGGATTCAAACCTATTCCAACACGCACAGCGGCACGATTCACAATCACCAAAAGGTGGAAATAATCCACGTGTTCATCAACACATGGAAGGATAAACACAACATGATCAGTATGTACCATGGAATTCTATTCAGACATAGAAAGAAATGAAATTCTGATACATGAATAAACCTTGAAAACGTTATGCCAAGTGAAATAAGCCAGACAAAATATGAACGAATACTGTGCGGCTCCACTTATATGAAAATACAGTTAGGCTGTGTCCCCACCCAAATCTCATCTTGAATTCCCACATGTTGTGGGAGGAACCTGGAGGGAGGTAATTGAATCATGGGGGCAGGTCTTTCCTGTGTTGTTCTCGTGATAATGAATAAGTCTCACGAGATGTGATGGTTTTATAAAGGGGAGTTTCCCTGCACAAGCTCTATTCTGTTGTCTGACGCCACATAAGATGTGCCTTTCACCATCTACCATGACTGTAAGGTCTCCCCAGCCATGTGGAACTGTAGGTCCATTAAAGCTGTTCCTTTGGTAAATTGTCCAGTCTTGTGTATGTCTTTATCAGCAGCACGAAAATAGACTAATACATATGAGATACCCAGAACAGACAAATTCATAGAGATAGAAAGAACAGAGGTTACCAGGGTGAAGGGCAGGGAGGGGAGGGAGGGATTATTGTTTAATAGGTACAAGCTTCTGTCTGAGATGATGAAGAAGTTCTTGAAACAGATAATGGTGATGGTTGTCCAACACTGTGAACGTACTTAATGCCACCAAATTGGTGCTTAAAAAAGGCTAAAATGGTAACTTTTATGTCATGTATATTTATCACAATAAAAAATCCTAATTACACCAAAAATTGTCTATTTTCAGTCATAAGCACCCCAAACAAAGCTCTACATGTGACTCAACCTGGCTTACATTTTGGGCATCACTGTGCAATCTGTGATTTATTGCACCTTCCATGTGAACAGCCCTATACGTTCTCTTTTCTCTCCTTTTATGGCCAAGAAGCTAAGACAGGCGAGTACTGCCTTTAATCTGTAAAATACACATCCAGATGGACCCAGACTGTTTATAAATTTTGTGAGGGCAGCCTTTAAACAGTGACCAAAGCTTTAGCAAGTTTTTTCTCCAAAGACCTTACTTTTAAAAAAATGATGACACACACATTTAAAATTTTATATTATTACATCTCTAAAGGCAGTTTCTTCTCTCTGGACATTTCAAGGCAATCTATTTTAATCAACCATTACACGCATCGTTTCTTCATAAGAAGTCATCAATTCTCAATCCTTATTTGTGGAAAAATATTTCTAAAATTTACCAGAAAATACTAGAGGAAGAAATTTTAATTTTCTTATAGAGTTGTAAAATCTTAAAATTGGTCAGAAATAATGGAAGAGTGCCTTCTACAAAAGCCCATATTTGCTTTATGTAAATGCACATATATATACACGCAGACACACACACACACACACACACGGTTTCTTATGGAAACATGGGAAGAAAAAAGAATGAAAGGAGTAAGGAAGGTTGGAAATAATGGAGGTAAGGAAAAAAGGAATGAAAAAAGGAAAACATTGCAAGCATTACTTTCTATTCCTGATATAGCTCTAGCTGACCCTCTGTATTGACTGAGAAGTCAAAATCCTAACATTTGCTTCCTAGCAGGTCAGTGGGGCCACCTGCTGAGATGACACCACATCCCCCAAAGCACTGTCCTAGAGAACGCCAGGAGAGTTAGCAAACACGGAGCTTGCATCTGCGTCTAACTTTAGATGGCCAACACTTTATATTCGAGATCCCCAATCCTAATACCACCAGTATGAGGTGGGGACTCTTTTTGTTCTCATTTCCTGTATGAGGAAACAGGCTCAGAGGAAGTAACTTGCCCATCACATGGCCAGGATTTGAACCCGTTCTCCTTCCCCACAGCCTGCGACCCTCCATAGCCCGGCACTGCCTCTCGGAGAAGCAACTTACAAGGAGGCAGGTTGGAATCACTGAAGGACCGTCCACCTCCTGCTGACCGCTCTCGCGTTCCAGATGGACATGAGGCGAGCCCACGTTTCAGAAGAAGATATGACAAGTAATGTGCTGTGGCTTTGGGATTTTGGTGACTCCCAAAGGGGGCCAATAGGGGTCCAAGCACTTCTCATACAGTTGGAGTCGCTTCTGACTTACTTTACAGCACGGCCCGACGAGCCGTGGCGGAGCAGACCCACCCTCAGGACACCAAGGCCCCATGAGCATGAGCCCCCGGCGCCCCTTGGAGAAACCTGGAATCGCAAACCACGCCACCCTCCCTCGGCCAGGATGTGCACCTCTCACTGACGGGCGCCACCTCTATCCCTCTTCAGGCTCTGGGACCCCCTGCAGACCCAGACCTGGCATTTTCTATTTTACTGGTAGAAACAGAAAATCTATTATAATAACAGGGTGACACTTGTGGCCATCACACTTTTCTCTGGAAATTTATGCCAATTACATGCTTCTCTAAAAATCCCGGGCTTGGAAGGGCCACTCCCTTGTAATAACAGCTTCATCGTGGCCTCCTGCTCTTTGAAAAGTTTTCTTCCCACGAGATTGTTTTTGGGTTGTAACAAATGAGAACCTCTCCAACTCTCCTGCTAGAAAGGTCTCAGAGTGCCCTTGGGAAAAAGCAGTCTCAAAATGAACTAAGCACACAGGGAAAGGATTAAGGTTGTATATTCCTAGCTGTACAGAAGAAATCAGTCAGATCTTCACCCTCAAGGAGTTAATGTTCCAACAGTCTTTGAAATCAACAGAATTCTTCCCAAATTCCTCCTGGACTCAGCTCAGATACCAGCTAGTGACCAAGAATGAACAAAGTATTGAGCCCCAGGAAAGATGCTGAAAATACTTCACAATGTTTTTCTGCTTTGAGAAGAACAAGCATTTACTTTCAGACCTAAGTCATACAGATGATCTCTGCAGAGGACATGCTCGGTGGCCTGTGAAGACATCAATAAGTTTGGAAGCATTCAGCGTCATCGTGCATGTGATCTGCTACTTAAGTCTTTCCACATGAAGACTTTGCTCACAGGCAATTTTCTTCAAAGTGCGATCACAGATGCAGAATTACAAAGAGTAACAACACCCCCGTCTTCCTCCAGGATGCTCTCCACACCCCCTGCTGTCCTCTTGTCCTTCTGCCCCTCTGCTGTCACTATCTTGGACTGAAACTTCGGAGGAGGTGTTTCAACTGGATTTCACTCGCTCCAATAGGTGGAGGGGGAAAGGGAGGAATTTTTCAGAGAAATCTGCAAGATAGATGTATTAGGTTGTCTCATCTCTATTTGGACTCTTGTCATCTGGTTTCCCTGGGTATCAGCAGAATTTGCAACAACAGTTTTGTTTCCTTGTGCCACCCATTATTGTCTGATCGCAAACTCCTTATAACCAAGGAGTTAGAATGACTGAAGTCCCCGGGCCCTTGGGAGATGAGAAAGCGCCTGAATATGGGGATAAACACAAACTTTTCTCAGGAAAACTTCAGCACAAAGGAACGCAGCCATATAGCTTATGCAAGACCAGGTTGTGTTAGATTTATCAAGTCCTAGAGCCTACCTAGAATCCTAAAGCAGAAGCACTACACTAATCACAGGTGAGATTAATCAACCTGAAAAACTGTATCCCTTGCCTTCAATTACCCCAAATCCTATGGATGAAGGAAACCCCAGGTGAAGGACACTGCTGAAATCCATAGAAGAAAATGTGTGAAATTATTTCCACCTAGGAAACAAGGAGTGAGCCATGAGTAGATGAGTGGAAAGATCTCCTAGTGGTACATCTGGCATAACTCCTGTGGGATTAGAAGAGTGGGTGCAGCTGGGCGCGGTGGCTCACACCTGTAATCCCAGCACTTTGGGAGGCTGAGGCGGGCAGATCACCTAAGGTCAGGAGTTCGAGACCAGCCTGACCAACATGGAGAAACCCTGTCTCTGCTAAAAATACAAAATTAGCCAGGTGTGGTGGTGCATGCCTGTAATCCCAGCTACTCAGAGGCCGAGGCAGAAGAATCACTTGAACCCGGGAGGCGGAGGTTGCAGTGAGCCAAGATCGCGCCATTGCACTCTCCAGCCTGGGCAACAAGAGTGAAACTCTGTCTCAAAAAAAAACAAGAGTGGGTGCTACCCATCAACTTTGAGTCATTGAGGAAAACACTTCACAAAGGAGTGGATTGTGCTTTTCCCTTTTATCTGTCTTGGATAAAAAAGCTGACAAGTCAGTCTTTAAAACCTTTTCCAGCCAAATCCAAGGTTCTAAAACCAAAGGAAGAAAAATTATGTCATAAGAACCATACATTTTACTGATAGCAATAACAGTAAAAGACAATGATAGCATTTAACACTCACAGTAAGAACCTATTGCTTTCAAAAACCTGTGAAACTTGATCAGATCACCTTTATTAGACAATATTCGTGGGAAAAAACCTCAACAATGCAAATGTATCTCCAAACATACCCTGGCACTTGCCATAGATGTGCTTCTGCAGGGGACGTGGCCCTCGCACACACACCCCCTTCCTGTTCTAGATCCCTGCCTGGGTCTCATCACAGCTGACTGATGGTCAGTGACAAAATATGCTCACACGTACGACAGGTCTCCCTGCTCCCCAGCCCCTTCTATCTTTGTTTTTAACCTGTGTTTTCTATAAGAACGTTATGGAAACTTTCTTAAAGGAATAACAGAATCACCTGTTACAAAGTCTGGGGGGTCTCCTTGGTTGCCGGACACACATCTTGTACCCGACACTGACTGCTCCTGATCTGGCAACCTCAGGAAAACAGGTTTCCTACGTTTCCAGGGAAATGGAGCTTTCTCCTGTAGAAGCTAAAACTTAAAGCAAGAATTAAACACACAGTCAAGCATTATAGATGGCTGTGAAGTTCTAGACTCCCAAATTTGGAACCTGGGATGAAAACACCACAGCTGCCCACGGCATTCAGCAGTGGCAGAGCCAGTACTTCTCATTCCCAGGTACTCTTTCCGAAAAGGCGCAGGCTGTCTCCTGCCTTCTTATATGAACTTCATAGAATGCACGTCAACATCTTCCTTGTGTCTGGGGTCCCCTTACCAGTCTTTGGGGACCCTACCTTGTAGCTCTCTGGCTGATGATTCCACAGTGCTAATGCTGCTCCCCTCACTCAGGTGTCAGCAGTGCCCTCTGCTCTGCAAGTGTCAAATCCACTAGGGGCTGGGGCCTTAGACAACCACAGCCGAGAAGATGATAGAAATCCAGCTAACCTCACAGGGAAGGACTCTAAGAGGAGATCCTGCCCACTAAATACACTGCTTGGGATTCCCCGCAACTTCTTTGGGAACTCAGAGGCTTTCTGAAGCACCCTGTGGTTTGGCCACATCCCAGATGCTCAGAACTGATGATGCCTGGACTCTGGACATCACTGTGTAAAGAAATACAAACACTCCTATTTTTCTTTCTTCCTCTCCTGTAAAGGCTCTAAATTTTTCTTTTCTCCAACAAGTTTGCCTCTCCCCTTCAATATTCCTGAAACTCCATCTAAGTGAGAATTTGGATCTCTTGCCTTTGATATATACACACTTCTTTTTCATGGCTAAGGCTGAAATCTCACACTGTTCTGTGGTGGAAATGTGACATGGGTTAGAAGTCACCAGGTGGTCTGACAACCTCCAAACAGGCCCTGACCCTACAAGAGACACTGCAGTATGGAGGTGCTAAAGCTGCTACATGGTTATTCTTTATTTTATTTTTTATTTTTTAGACAGGGTCTTGCTCTGTCTCCCAGGCTGGAGTGCAGTGGTGTGATCTTGGCTCACTGTAGCCTCAAACTCCTAGGCTCAAGAAATCCTCCCACCTCAGCCTCCTGAGTAGCTGGGATTACAGGTGTGCATCACCATACCTGACTTACTTTTCTATTTATAGAGACAAGGTCTCACTGTGGTGACCAGGCTGGTTTTGAACTCCTGGGCTCAAGTGCTCTTCTTGCCTTGGCCTCCCAAAGTGCAGGGATTACAGATGTGAGCCACCATGCCTGGCTAATAATTCTTACTCTGAATACAGACCTAACAAAATAGATGAAAAGAATCACATGTGTGTCATGCTTCATAACTTACGGTAGAACCTCCATAACCACATTCTCCTTGCCCCACTCCCTGTGAAGAGACATTCTGTTGACTTGATTGGACAGTATTCTCTGAAAGAGGATGATGGTCTGTCTTTTAAAGGTGGCTTAGACTCTAAAAATAGTCAAGATCTGCCACAAAATAGGTCAGGTTCTCGTGGGGCCCCCCTGAGAGATGTCCTGGAACTCAGAAGCTGCACTGGCCTCAGCAAAGTTTTCTGGGACAGACCTGGTCCCATGGAGAGTGAGGAGAAGCATGTGAGATGTCCCTGAAGTGCTCCTGGGAGAAACGGCAGCCGGCTCGGTTCACCACCGGTTCATAAAGAGTAACACTCACACACTCTGCAAGATTGGGGCCAAGAACGACCTCGCCGCCGCCCAATCCCTTGTTAAACTCCAGCCTGCTGAGGAGAGAGTCAACGACTAACCACGGTGCTTTGTGCTGATGCAGTAATTTTCATCTCAAACCAATCCAGGGTAAAACAACAAAAGTAACACATGACGCCCCAAACAGCACCTGCGACCTCGGCAGGAGAAGGCCTGGGTCTTGCACCTTGTCCTGTCACGTGTGTGACCTTGCGTAAGTCCTTTGGTGGCCCTGAGCCACAGTCGTCCCATGCATTGAGAAGTTACCACCTAACTCAGAGTGGCAGGGAGAGCAGCTGTGGCACGGGGGCATTTGGTGCAACAGGCGGTGTGACTCAAATGCACTGTCGCTAATGTAGCCATTTTCACAAAAAAGTGACCAAGGGACTCCAAAGCATTATCAGTGATTCAGGATAACCCCTGCAGGACCAAACACACCAGGCTGCTCACATCAGGGGCTCTCTGATGCCGCTAGGTAAAAAGGACCAGGGAGTCAGGGCAGAGCTGGAGACGCTCAGGTGTTCTCCACCTGCAAGCTATTTTCTTCCCATCAAAAAGCCTGAAGAGCTAAGTCCTCTTTCCACTAATACTCCACACATCAGAGAGACAGGGACCGAGAAATGGAGAAAACAGAGAATATAAAACAGAATTAAGAAAAAGGCAACATTAGATAGCAGGCATTTTGCAGAACTGCACACATCTACACTAAAGCTATTAGGAACCTGGGTGGCTATGGCTGCAAAAATACAAATTTAAAACTCTGCATCTATCGTAAGATTCTATCAAAATATTACAAAATGACTTGGTTCCCTTTTCTCTCTGACATTACTGGTATCTAATTACCAGGCACTTGATGGATTTACTTTGCTTGTTTCCTGTAATGCTGTCTCATCACTCTAACATGTTATAAAGCCAAGGGCAAGAACTGAACCATTTACTTCTTCCATATTCCCAAAAGCTCCTGGTAGAGCATTATACACTTATACACATGGGGTTATTTTATAGATGCTTGCTTAAAAATAAAGGAGAGGCCAGGTACGGTGGCTCACGCCTGTAATCCCAGCACTTTGGGAGGCTAAGGTGGGCAGATTGCTTGAGGCCAGGAGTTCAAGACCAGCCTGGGCAACACAGTGAAACCCTGTCTCTACTAAAATTACAAAAATTAGCCAGGCGTGGTGGTGCACACCTGTGATCCCAGTTATGCAGGAGGCTGAGACACCAGAATTGATTGAACTCAGGAGGTGAAAGTTGCAGTGAGCCAAGAGAGTGCCACTGCACTCCAGCCTGGGCGCAAGAGCAAGACCGTGTCTCAAAATAAATAAATAGGAAGTGGGGGAAAAATTGCAACCAGTTGCTTGTCATGTAAGTCTGTATGAAAAGCAATAAAATTTTCAGTTTGTGATAAGAATTAACATATATCTTAAATTTGAAATATATCACCAAATGGTATGAAATGGTCCCATATTAATAGTCACAAACTGTAACAGTCCCCTCAGATTTTTACCTACAGTATCATTATTTTTATAGATTTATGTCATTAGGAGACAGTCTTCATGGGCTTCTTACACTCCTACACAGCTTGCTGGGTGTGTCGTGAATGCAAGGCTGGAACCATATGCTACCTGGACCCTTTCTCAGGACTGTGTTTGCAGTGAGAAACCTTACGGCTGAGGTGACGTCTCTCTCTGCAACGAAGAGCAGTCTTGCTTACTATAACATGGTATAAAATGGCTATAACATGGTGGGTTCTCCAGGCTGTGTTCCTCAGCTGTGACACCATAGCTCACATCTGGGGCTCTCTGACGCCACCAGGTAAAAAGGACCCGTGAGTCAGGGCAGAGCTGGACTGTTTGCATAGCATCCATCTGGGCCCATTGGGTCATGCTCACTGGATGTGGGGATAAGGAAAACTAACTGTGCTGATGCTGCCTGCTGTGCCCCGAGTAGAAGTCCTTTGTCTCTGACCCAGGAGTCTCGTGTCTTCTGCCAGCATCCATAGAATGGTAGGAGGGTAGCTTGTCAGCTTGTGAGTAGAGTAAAATCAAATCCCAGATCTGTCAATACCTTTATTTCAAATAATAAATGTCTCCCACTTTTAAAAAAATTGACATTATAGTTGATTCACAGGTAAACAACTGGATTAGAAGGCCATGCCTCTAACAATGGAATGTAGCACTGGCTATTTTAAACAATGATTTTAGCATTTTATGAAAACATTCTTGCGCATGTTGGGCTTCCCTGGGTCCAGGTACGAATGTGCATGAAGGCTTCTGTCTGTGCCATGCACAGATGCAGCCGGCAACCCCACTGCCTGACCAGGAGTTTGGGCTTATTTGTTCTACTCTCATCTTTTTTTGTGGGCTCCTGTGGCTCTGCTTGAGGCCACCTGGTCTTACAGCCTAGGGGTCTATAGTAAAAATCATCCTCTGGCTTTGGCCCAGTTCCATCCTTTCTCTTTACATAGGAGCAGGTCAGGACGGCCATGTTCGATAGGGCGACGTCTTCGTGCATTTGGCTGCTTGTCCACCGTATTTTCTGAGGTTGCTCATGTCCAGCTCTTTGTGGCACTGAACTCAGGCCTCATTATGGCTCACTGTGCACTGTCCAGAGCCCAGAGCAACCTTGTGTCATTCCTCTTGGAGGCAGGGGATATGCCGTTTGTAGAAATAGCCCACGCACCCAGCAATAGGGTGCCTGAACCCCAGGAGCAACTGGTAATATCTGATACGTGGCTGAATTGATTCTTCATCATTTCTAGACTGTCTTTATGACAATATTTTTCAATATCATTCTATTGTGTTTAACAATTGGGATGGTAACAAGTAAGATTTTTAAACAGTTACTCCCCAAGAACCTTGGAAATACTCTGTGTGTCTGTGGCATAAAAACTCAGCCCTCCAAGACAGCAGACATTTGCACTCTTTAACGTGCTATGCCACGAGCATTCCTCCGGGACAAGTGCCAGGCCAGGCCTTCGTAAAACTTTCCTTCAAATCAAATATGAAAAAAAAAGAGGCACGGTTGCTGAAGAAAGCAATAAAACTTTTTAAAAAATCTATTTAAAAGTTATGTTAATAATTATCAGTTCCTATTCAACTGGTACATGGAGGTTTAAATAGTAAAAGATAAAACTTTAACAAATTTTTCAAAACCACTGCTCAGTACTTTGCATAGGCAGATGACTTTTTATAAGCAGTCACAATATTTACACATCTTACCATAAAACTTTTTAATGTTCTAACTTAAAACATTGGATTATATTTAGTTTTATCTCATACTCAGCAAGTCAGTGCTGACCTGGTCCTCTTCTCCCCAGGTCAGCCCTCTCTATTTCCGTCCTAGAGTCAAAGCCCTGGGGCCCTTTCCATCCCGCTCCTTCTTCACCTTTCAGCCTTACAGATTTATCAACAACCTCCTTTCAAATCTCCTTCTGGGGCCTTCTTTAGACAGAACACACACCAGCTACGTCCAAACATGCTAAAATTCTGAATAAACACTCAAGCGAAAGTGCAGTCTGCAGCAGCTTGGCCTTACCAATCTCTTTTCCACGTCACTGCTGCCCTAACCTAAATCTTCAACACCTCATGCACAGGTCAGTGAAACAACTTTCACAAGTGAATCCCACTGGCTCCATCCGCCCCAACTCAGAGCACTTCTAACCTCATCTAGTCTTCATAACAGCAAAAAGGGATTTTTTTTTTATTGTGACGTCTCCCTCTTCTGCAACAGCAGCCAACCTCCCTTCAACTATACCCCTCACGTCTGCCTCACACGTACCCCATCCTGCACTGGACCCATGTGACTCAGACCAATGAGAAAATTCACCTCAGATTTCCTTAACTGTTGAAGGGAATGGAGCTAAAACCCTCAAAACAAAAGCATTTGTTTTTAGAGTGTTGATGACATGAGTGTCAAAAATAGCAGCCCAGGGAGAAACTATGGCGCAAAATGTCAGTTGTCTCGTCCCAAAACACCACCACTCTATTCTGGAAGGATTTAGGTGGCCCACTTTTGAGCGGCAACAGTAGCAGCAACATCACTTACATCCTCAGAAGCATAGATCAAGCATCACATTTCACTCCTGGGTGGTCACCAAAAGAGGCATGTTTAATGTCTACACACGCAAAACTTAAAACAGACAACTGAGGGCCTGGTGAAATATCCTTGTGGAGCCTTCTTTTGACGGAACACACACAAGCTATGTCCAAACATGTCGAAAATTCTGCATAAACAACCAAGTGAAAGTGCAAAGTCATCAGCAGCCTGAGCCTTACAGATCTCTTTTGCATAAATATTTTGTTCTCAACAGAATCCAGACAGTCTACGTGTGGATAAGATGTGTGCACGAGTCATGCACACGTGCAGTCAGATGCCCACACCCACTGGTCCTTCTGGGGGCCCGCTGCCCAGGGCACTGTCCGCCCCATCCTCCTCCTCCCTGGAGCACGAGAGGGCCTGGCCACGGTGCACACTGTGCATCTGTCCACCCCACCCAACACTCAGGCCGACTTGCCAGTAACTTTATCAATGCATCCAGAGAAGGCAATTGCAGGCCTCATTCCCAGCCATGCCAAAGAGGGACCAGCTTGGGACTCCCGGAAATAAATTCAGTTTTACCAGCAAGTCATTTCCCTGTAATGAAGACAAAGCACTCTTAAAAGCCAAGACTCCCTTAAATCAGACACATAATCTGATTATAATTGCAATGCATTCAAAAAGCACGTTTATAGTCTTGTTACAACTTTTCCCATGCCTAGAAAAATGTTCTCAAGACCGTTGCAGGGCAGTGTCCTCTGGATATAGGCATTTGGAGTCCAGGTTTGTAACCCCAAGGAAGAACTGGTAGCATTCAATACCTCCTCCCTGCCCTCCATCTGATTAGAAGATAGAAACTTCCTTCCTTCCTTCGCACCTCCAGCCAGCCAGGAAACAAGCGCAGGCTGCACTGGCCCCAGCTGCCCAGTCCTTTCTGCACAGTGCCCAGGGCACAGAGAGCAGCAGGTGGGACCCCACCTGGGAGGAGGAACACCCTCCAGGACTGGGCTCTCTCCAGGCATATTTGGCTTAGGCAGTCACACCAGGGAAAGACATAAAATGACACTGCCGGCCGGGCTCAGTGGCTCACGTCTGTAATCCCAGCATTTTGGGAGGCTGAGGCAGGCAGATCACTTGAGGTCAGGAATTCGAGACCAGCCTGACCAACAAGGCGAAACCCTGTCTCTACTAAAAATACAAAAATTAGCTGGTGTGGTGGCATGAGCCTGTAATCCCAGCTACTCAGCGGGAGGCTGAGGTGGGAGGATCACTTGAACCCAGGAGGCAAAGGTTGCAGTGAGCTGAGATCACGCCATTGCACTCCAGCCTGGGTGATGGAATGAAACTCTGTCTCAAAATAATATAAATCAGAATAAAAATAAATAAATAAAATCAAATGACATTACCCTCCAGCTACCAGCAACTTTCATATTCCCGATGGGGTAACAGAAACTAACTGAAAATAGAGTTTTATGTTAGTCTCAGTAGTAAAGTTACTCCTAGAGCAAAGCTTTGTTTTACTGAAACATTGAAACACGCTTGCAGCCGGGTCCCAACAACTCCATTTTACAGGTGCAGACACTGAAGTTCAAGCCATTACACAACCCGCCCAAAGTCCCATAGCTGCCAAGGAAAGAACAGGCTCCCATGTCTGCACAATCCAGGATCATGCCCCAAGTCCTGTTCGCTGGGGTCCAGTGCCAGGGCCAGTGGGAGGCGCTGTGCTTACAGATATTTACAGGTGGCCAAACCCCATCCCTGTGCTCTTGTCACACTCTTGGGCCCACCATTGCATCTGCCCAAGCTCAGGCTCCGCTTTCTTCTCACTTAGGCCACGGCAACAGCCTCTTCATTGGCTCTGTCTTCTCACTTCACTCTTCCTCCGCTTACTTTCCAAAGATACAACTGCCCATGTCATTCTTCCTTGAAAAACCTCCTGTGGCACCCACTGCCTTCAGAGTGCATCAAACACCCTGAGCCAGGACCCTAGATCCGTGTGGTCCGTCCTCAGCCAGCCTGGCCTCTCCATACACTTTGTCCCCTGCTATGGTGACAGCATGGCTTGCAGCCCCAGGCTGGCCAACTCTTAACCTGTACCCACTGTCCTCCCCACCCTGATATAGTGTCATTACTGGTAAGGCCTGAGGCAGCGGCAACTGCATTCAGGGGTGCCACAGCACACCTGTCATTCTCCAATTGGCTCTCCCATGCCTTTATGAAATAAGCTTGCAGATGCTGCATAAGAAGGGATGTCCTAGGAATGGAAAATGCTGCTGGCTGATCGAAGGCTCCACCTTTTAATGCTGCCAAACAAGTAAAATATCTCACAAGGTCATCTGAGGCAAGTCCAGGGTCTCCATTTATAACAGAACTAAAAGTAGAGATGATGTGTGCCATTTTGACGGCAGCATCATGTGCTAGCAGAGTGAACAGAGGACACCCCGTCTGTCCTTGTGCACAAGAAACTGCTCTGAAGGAACTCAATCTCTTAGGTGACTGTGATGACCCTGAAGAAGGAGCTGTGACCACCTGACCGTAAGATACAAAGGTCCCCTGGCAGTTTCATTTTACAAACCACGTGGCTTCCTTCATTGAAGTCTTGCCTCAATCTTGTGACTCCATCCCGAAAAACAGAACTGGCTGATACCCTGAACTAATGTTAATATTAATGTTAATACAAAAATATACATGTATATATATATACACACGTAGTGTCTTCAGGATTTATTTACATATATATAAGCTGAATTTATTTCGGGGAGTCACGAATATACACATTCAGAATATATATATGTGTGTGTGTGTATATATATATGTATGTATGTATGTATGTATGTATATTTTTTTGGAGACAGGGTCTTGCTTTGTCACCCACCCAGGCTAGAATGCAATGGCACAATTATCACTTACTATAGCCTTGATCACCTGGGCTCAAACGATCCTCCCATCTCAGCCTCCCAAGTAGCTGGGACTACAGGCGTATGCCACCATGCCTGGCTAATTTTTAAAATTTTGTAGAGATGGGGTCTCACTATGTTGTCCAGGCTGGTCTCCAATTCCCAGGGGCTCAAGCAATCCTCCTGCCTTGGCACCTACTAATATATTAATACATTTAGTGTTGTGAGGGCTCTTCAAGAAGACCTACCTGGCAGCTTTGTGCAAAACTGACTGCAGGGGAGGGACGAAGGAAGGGGTCCGGCTTGGCGTGAGGTCTGGGTACCTCAGTTCAGAAGAGGCAGAGAGACTGGAAAGCAACAGCGCAGAACCAGGAAACTGGGTGAGGGAGAGAGCTGACAGGGGTGCAGGGCCCCAAAAGAGGCGGCCACAAGCAGTTCTAAGGGGCATGGTCTGGGGACGGAAGACCAGGGGCACCAACATGACCTGGAGGGAGGACACAGAGCTTAGGTGTGTGGGTGACATCCAGGCAGCTCTTCTCACAACCTGCCAGTGGGACTCCAGCATGGGGCACACAAGGACACAATGGGGACAGGAGCCTGCACAGGGCTGCTGAGGCTATCCTCTGGAGCCACTCAGAAAAACCATAATGCAGATAATACTAACAAAAAATAGAAAACGCGAGCCCATTGATCCTGTCCTCGCAGGGCAGGGCAGTGTCACATTCCTGCAAAACTTCCTCAGGGCTTACTCAGCTGCTGTGCTTTCCCCTGTGTTGTAGGCTGAACTATTTCCCCAAGAAGATATGTTCAACGGCTACCCCCAGTGCCGGGGAATATGGCCTTATTTAGAAATAGAGGCTTTGCACGTTAAGAGGAGGACCTACTAGACTGCATGGGCCGGATCCAATACGACTGGTGTCCTTATAAGCCGAGGACGAGAGACACACACAGAGAAGGCAGCTGAGACTCAGACACACAGGGGGAAGTGGCTGTGTGATGACAAAGGCAGAGGCAGAGATTTGGGTGGCTCAGCCACAAGCCAGGGAGCGAAGTACAAGGCATGGAACAGACTCTCCTCTAGGGCCTTTCCAGATAGCGTGTCCTGCAGGCACCCTGATCTTGGACCGCAGTCCCCACTGCTGTGAAAGAATAAGCTTCAGGTTCTGAAGCTGTTCAGTGGGGGGCCCCCTGGTTGCAGCCGTCCTAGGAAAGACAGAGTCAGTGCCTGTGAGGACCAGTGGTGTCCAGACCACAAGAGGCATGGTGTGGGCTCTGGACCTGTCTCTCCAAAAGGCTGACCATCTCTGATGTCCACATGGAAGGGCCGGGCCAACACAGGACACCGGAAGGGTGAGCATCGTCACGATACCCAGGCCCAGGTGACAATGCTCAGTGTGGGTGGAGAAACGGAACTGGCAGTCCAGGTTCTCCAGCTAAATCTTAAATGCGCTTCCCTGGCCCATTCCACTTTTGTCTCCTTTCTCTGAGAACAGAACTGCCCCATCTCCCGCCACCCTTTTTGTATTTATTGTAGGTACATGCGGTCCTCAGGTATATATTCATGACTGTTTGATATAATGAGATAATTATCTGTTTAATAATCCCACATCCATAACCCACATCCATCACTGCCCAGGCCTGGATCCAGCACATTGTGGGGACTCCCCTGTCTCCTGTGCCCACGTGGGCAGGAGATGGGGAGCAGTGCAGGGGCCCCTGTTAGCAGCGTCTGCAGACCCCACAATACAGCTTGAGAGAAGGCTTCTGCGCAAGAAGGAAAACCAATTTATCCTCAATCTTATTTTTACTCCACATAGGACAAGAAAGTACTCACTTTAACATATCCAGGGTTTTCTAGATTCAAATCCATGGGATTCCCCCTCTCCACACTTCAAAGAATGACAATGCTGAGAAGAGTGACAGCCCCTGTTTAAGTAGTCTCGGCACTTTAGGTATTTCACCTCAAGTCCTCACGACCAACCAGAAAATAACCAGAGTTGGCAAGGATGTGGAGAAATTGGAAGCCTTGTGCAATGCTGATGGGAGTGTAAAACGGTGCTGCCATGTGGAAAACAGTGGGGCAGTTCCTTAAAAAATTCAAAGTAGAGGTATCATCTGATCCAGCAATCCCACTTCCGAGTACACACCCAAAAGAACTGGGAGACGTGAACAGACATTTGTACACTCACGTTCATAGCAGGGTTACTCACAACAGACAAAGGGCAACCTAAGTGTTTATTGACGGATAAACAGATCAATGTGGAGTACCATGGAATATTATTTAGCCTTAAAAGGGATGGAAATTCTGACACATGCTGCAACACGCATCGAGCATGGATTCAGGACATTTATGCTAAGTGAAATAAGTCAAACACACAAAAAGACAAATACTGTATGATTCCCATTATATGAGGAACACAGAACAGCAATTTCATGGAGGTAGAAAATAGAATGGTGGTTGCCAGGGGCTGGGAGGGGGTTAGAATGGAGAATTGTTGTTTAATGGATACAGAGTTTTACTTCTGCAAGATGAAAGAAGTTCTGGAGATGGATGGTGACTGCACAACAACGTGAATGTACTTAATGCTACTGCACTGCAACTGAAAGATGGTTAAAGTGATACATTTTATGTTGTATATGTTTTACCACAATTAAAAATAGAAAGACAAAAGTTGAGCATGTGCACGCCCTACGGCCCTGCACATCTACTCCCGGGAACACACAATGGGGAACTTACTGCATACGGGCACCAGGAAACGAACAGTGACGTGTGTTCACAGACACGTTTTGTAATAACAAAAACCAGGAAGCTCCCGAACAACCCAAAACACAAGAGAAGAGACTAATAATGTGTGGTATATCCAGACAACGGAATGATAAAGAACAGTAAAAATGAATGAACTCCAGCTGCAGGCATCAGCACGTAAGAATTTCACAAACATGTTGCCAAGTGACAGAAGGATGCCGCAGACGGACGGCTACAATGTGACTCCGTCTCTTGGCTTATTCAAAAATAAGGAAAACTAAACAATATGCATCCAAGGGATACACACAATGTTGGCAAACTATAAAGGAGAGCAAGAAAAAAAATCAACACCATTAATAGGGGACAGACATATCTGGATTTTGCAACCAATTGATAATGCTCTATTTCCTAAGATGGGTATTCTTTTTATGATTCTTTATATAGTTTACATAAAATATACATTCTTTTTCTATATAACGATTACTTTTGAATCACAAAAATAATTAGGTCATGAACTTTACTTATAACTGAGATTCTCCAATTCCCAAAGCCTCTCAAAATCAGGAGGCGGGAGGTGAACTCACCGCTCTGACCCTCCATTGGCAGCTGTAATGTCTTTACGGATCACGGGATTTGTGGAGACCACAGAAGGCCACTGCCGGACAGCTCAGCGGGGCTGGTTGCCCTGCTCAGGGCCACCCCTCCCAAACACTCCCTGCACAAGCCTCTAGTCGTCAGAGCCAGGGAACTTCTGGGAGGTGGGGGGTGGGATGGAGGACTCTCGTACAGAAGTTTGGTGTAACCCACATCCTTGCAACAAGCAGAAGGGACAGAAGAAAACCACCAGGTGAGTGCCCCCGTCTTGAATAAAGGGGGCGGTGGTGGTTACTCAAAAAATCTAACAGATGCTACTTGAAAAACCTAACAGATGCTACTCAAAAAAAAAAAAACATACCATGCTTTAAATGGGACAGTTACAAATCAGGTTGATACGCTCTAAAAAAAAGTATCCAAACCTGTGAAAAGAAAAGAATTAAAAACAGAAAGACGACAAAAATAGAAAAAAATATGGGACGTAGTCACAAGAAGCAGCAGGAAGCAGGGTGAGAAATGAAAACCAGGAGTTTTTATCTCAGAATTTCCACAAAAATCTGATGTGTTTGAACTGAGTAACTTACAATAGAAGTAATGTCCCAAGAGGATGAAGAAAATACAGTGTCCATTAAAGAAGGAAGTCAGAAGCTACAACAATTTAAAAGATTTGATAACACTGATGATATTTCAATCTTTCAAAGAGAAGTTCTGGAAAATGTATTATTACTCACGTCACTGGAGGAAAATGTGAGCGAGCAGAATGGCAGAACAGGAGAAGAATGCCAGATGGGAAACTGGAGACCTGGTAGCTAACCACATGCACCTAGCAAGCGGCGGAAAGGGCACCAATGGGCCCGCGCAGCTGCCAGTCACAGCTGTGAGACTCAGCTCTCTGTCACTTGCTAGCTATGGGACCCAGGGCAGGTTTGCTAGCTACTCCAAGCCTCAGTTTTCTTATCTTACAAGACATATAAAAATGGAATATAAAAATGCCCACTTCAAAGGGCTGTCCTAAGATTAGATGAAGATTTAGGAGCAGCCAGCATCCAGTTATGCACCATAAATGTTATGCCCTGGGCCTCAGTTTCCCAACCATACAAATATAAGACAGAATAAATGAACTCCAACCTCACCAGCTCTCAAGTTTTGCTTTCCTACTACAGTAGCCAGAATATTGCTCCTCAAATGTCCACATCCTTGATCCACAGAATATGTGACTGTATCATGCTATACGGCAAAGGGAGTGGAGGCTGCTAATCAGCTGACCTTGAAATAGGGAGATTATCCTAGATTATGCAGGTTGACCCAATGCCATCATAGGGTTTTTAAAAATGAAAGAGGGAGTCAGGAGAGAGCACCAGACAAATGGCAGGCAAAGCTCTCAGCCTGCCATTGCTGGCTTTGAAGATGAAGAAAGAGGGCCTGAGCCAAGAAATGTGGATGGTCTCTGGAAGCTGGAATGAGCAAGAAAATGGGTTCTTCCCTAGAGCCTCCAGAAGGAACACAGTCTTGCAGAAAACTTCCTTTTAGTGCAGTGAGGCCGATTTCAGTCAAGTGAACGACAGTACTATGAGACAATAAATTTGTGTTGTTTTAAGCCACTACATTTGTGGTAATTTGTTACAGCATCAATAGTCAACTAATATTTATCTGTAGTACTAAGACCTTCTATGCTTAGGACTGGACCTCTACTGTGCTGGGAAAGACAGAATCATGCAAGTAAAAGGAAAAGTAAAGAAAAAAGAAAACAAAATGTCAATATGTAACATGTGATTACATTTATCAATTCATTTATGTATGTTATATATTCGCATGTGCTTAAGTCATTTAAAAACTGTTTAGCCTTACCAGCCTGCTAGAACAATGTTCTGTACTAAGGAACGGAACCTATCAATGAATCTAAATTAGACTACCTTCTCTAGCTCCTCCACACGGGACTTCTCCATCTACGGCTCCACCAAAAGCAGTTTAAAGTAACTTACTCAATTTTCCCTAAAGTAACTCATTCAAATTTTCTAAATAGTTTTAATAAGGTGATACAGTTTTAATTGTGATGAGTAGAAAAGTAATAGTAATAACTTCTATCGCCAACCTCAAAGTGAAAGTCAAAGGCACAGGTCCATGAGTAGTGCACGTGTTTTCAAAGTTCACAGTATTACCGTAGTCATATTATTGGTGGTGAGCTTCGTTAAGGGAAAACTGTATAAACCATGGACTTCCGTTTGTTATATGCTTTACATTTTCCATAGAAAAATAAGAAATTCAGAAGTACTAAATAACGTGTGTAGGTATTTGAGATTTGCTTTAAGATGGTCAGCATAAAGGAAAGGAAGGCGATGTGGTTTGGCTGGGTCCCCATCCAAACCTCACCTTGAATTGTAATAATCCCCACGGGTCAAGGGTGGGACCAGGTGGAGATAACAGAATCACGAGGGTGGTTTCCTCCATACTGTTCTTGTGATAGTGAGTGAGTTCTCAGGAGCTGATGGCTTTATAAGAGGCTTCCCCCTTTGCTCGGCTCTCACTTCTCCTTCCTGCCACCATGTGAAGAAGGACTTGCCTCCCCTTCTGCCATGATTGTAAGTTTCCTGAGGCCTCCTCAGCCATGTGGAACTGCGAGTCAATTCAACCTCTCTCCTTTATAAATTACCCAGACTCAGGTACGTCTTCATTAGCAGCATGAGGACGCACTAAGACGGAGGGAGAGAGGGAGAGCAGGAGAGGGAAAAGATAAAAGCAGTCTGTGGAAAGGTTGGAGACAGGTATCTCACGCATCCTTACATTATTCTCTGTATATGTTTGAAAGTCTCCATAATAAACAAAAATTCTTAACCAGGTATGTGTCCCACCTGCCTACATACTCCCACCAAACTGGGATTTTTTTTTGTCCTATCTAGAATTGGCTTCTGCCTGTCTGAAGATATTAGGCTTGGCTCCATAGCCCAGTGCTTTGTTTTTTGCCCTGCATCAGAGCTCCTGAGGATACCAGGGCAGGTTTGAATAGGATCAAGGAAGCAGGCATTTTCTTGGAGACACAGGCAACTGTTTTCCAGCAGCTTCCCCTCAGACCCACTCTTCTTTGCGAAAAACAAGCTCTTCTGCCAGCGGATGCGCACCCTGCGGGCTGAGCTACACTAAGCCAAGCAAACACAGGCCCTGGCTCCCAGCTGCCTCAAGCCAGCTTGTTTCAAGAGCCATTTAACTCTCCATTAAGTTGATTTGATGAGTTCCTGGATGGCCACCAAGTCCACTGAGAAAAAAACTCCCTAACAGCAAGCACATCATCATTTACCGTACCCATTAACTGATTTGTGAGTCTGTGCTGCTTGGCACAAAAGTAAATCATTTTTGTTTTCTTATTTTCCTTCCTGTCCTTCCCGGTTTGGGTGTGCATGAGTTGGTGGCTCAGTCGCAGTTTTCCATTTAGCTGTTATGTCCCTTTTATGTTTCCCATCCCATAATCTTTTACTTAGCTGCACAGTTTGCTATTGCCATTCAGGTAATTTTTGCCCTGGAAAAGCAGCCAGTTCCTTCTATTAAGGAATCCAATTGAAACCCATCCTTTAAACATTCTCAAGTGTTAACAATAGAATAAAAGGTACTCGCTATTAAAAGCAATTTATTTGCAGTTAGGAAAGCAGAAGCTGAACAAAGAACACTGATGAATGACTGAAACAAGAGCGTTCTCATTAATTCCACATGGACGGCAGGGAAAAGGACAGCCAGCCAGCCAGACATAATTATTCCTGAGTAATTAATGCCACTGTAATGAACCAGGGTCCTACAGTCCAGACATGTAACTTCATGTAGACAACCTTCAAACTCCTTCCACCCATCCCACTTCAAGATGTTCCCCATCCCCAAGTACCTGCATGCATGAACCTGTGCAGTAAGAACATTCGATGGGGATTCAAGAAAATCCTGGCCATGTCCCTTAACCATTCTGGGCTTTGGTACTGCCCTATGTAAAAGGGGACAATTTAGGGTTGCTCTGTGGAAAGAATGGAGTCTGTGGTGAGAAGACCTAAGAGGCAAAAGATCTGGTCTGGTGTTCACTTTCCAACTCAACTCAACAAATGTAAGGGCAACTAGGACATCCCAGGTGCTGCCTTAGGCTATGGCTGTGGATTCAACAAGGAAGACCACACAACCCCTGCCCTCAGGAAGCCTAGAGTCCCACAGCTTCATAACAGGAGTAATCTAAAATTGAGTTCTTTCGGCCAGGCACGGTGGCTCACCCCTGTAATCTCAGCACTTTGGGAGGCTGAGGCAGGCAGATCACCAGACGTCAGAAGTTAGAGACCAGTCTGGCCAACACGGTGAAACCCTATCTCTACTAAAAATACAAAAATTAGCTAAGTGTGGTGGTGGGCACCTGTTAATTCCAGCTACTAGGGAGGTTGAGGCAGGAGAATCACTTGAACCTGGGAGGCAGAGGTTGCAGTGAGCTAGGATTGTGCCATTGTACTCCAGCCTGGGTGACAGAGCGAGACTCTGTCTCAAAAAATTAATTAACTAAAATAAAAAATTGAGTTATTTCATTTCCTTGGGCCTCATGGTATTTGTTCCATGAGGGTGATAAAATAATCCGCCTGCCTCATAGGGCTGTAACACAGCTTGGCCATTGTCTTATTTCTTACGGATTTCCAAATGTTTCAGAGGGTTGGTTCCTGCCGCCCTAAACACACATGAGTAACAGAGCTCTAAAGACTGGGTTCTGATTAATGGGAAAACAACCTGCTTTAAAAACAACTTAAAGATAAGTGAGTAAAAAGAGCAATATACAACTGTTTCTTGACTAACCAATTACTATGATGCGTGCCTCCAAATTCACTCAGCAGGATGGGCTGGAGGAGACATTAACATCTTTTACAAGGACAAAGCAATTGTTTTAATTACAGCCAGAAAAGAAATGTTACTCTCATTTCCTCTTTACAATCTCCTTGGCTGGGCGAGGTGGCTCACGCCTATAATCCTAGCACTTTGGGAGGCGGAGGCAGGCGGATCATGAGGTCAAGAGATGGGGAGCATCCAACATGGTGAAACCCCGTCTCTACTAAAAATACAAAAAAATAAGCCGGGCGTGGTGGCATGCGCCTTTAGTCCCAGTTACTCGGGAGACTGAGGCAGGAGGATTGCTTGAACCTGGGAGGTGGAGGCTGCAGTGAGCCGAGATCAGGCCACTGCACTCTGGCCTGGTGACAGAGCAAGACTCCGTCTCAAAACAAACAAACAAACAAAAATACAAAAACAATCTCCTTAATGCAGATACTTGTGGCAACCCTCCTAGTATCAGCACTTAAACCCACACAGGCCTCCCGTCCAAGCAGAAGGCTGTATGACCAGACAGTGCTGTTTCAGTGTTCTCCCTGAACTTGTCAGTTTCTCAATTACTCTGACCTCTCCGAATATGAAAAATGTTGTTGTTGATCTCCGAAAGATGCAGTCTCATTATTAACATGAGAAAAACAATCCTAGGTAGTGTAGGGTATCTCATAAACACTATAGATATGCACAGGAACTCTTAGGGGGAAGCGCATTCATATTCTAGCAGAAAACCTTTCTGTATTGCTTCTCTTCCACCGCGTATGCACGCCCACCCCAAACGTGCTTGGAGGGTGTGCTTTCTGGTGAAACGGTCCCCTGCCTGCTCCTGACTAGTATCCTCACCCCTGAGCATCCCATATTTCAGGGTGTTCTTTAATTTTTAATTTTTTTTTTTACACTGTTGCCCAGGCTGGAGTGCAATAGTATCATCAAAGCTCACTGCAGCCTGGAACTCCTGGGCTCAAGAGATCCTTCCGCCTCAGGCTCCCAAGTAGCTGAGACTGTAGGTACATGCCACCACACCTGGCTAATTTTTTTAATTTTAATTTTTGTAGAGGCAAGGTCTTGCTGTGCTGCCCAGGCTTGTCTTCAACTTCTGGCCTCAAGCAACCCTCCCACTATGGCCTCCCCAAGTGCCTGGGATTACAGGCATGCTCCGTCATGCCTGGCCAGGATGCTTTTTTTAGATGAACAAGCGACATGCACCAAAATATACTAAGTCCAGACTTCAGAGATGTCATCTATGAGTTAAGTGGACTCTCACTTCAACATAGTATTGGCTGTCCAAGGTTTTAACTTATGGTTTCTTACTCTGTTGAGCCTAGTTTTCAGATGTCATAGACGCTGCAGAGGGGAAGTTAGCCAAGAAGGACTGTGTGAGCCTCCCTATCCACTCTCAGAGCAGCGCGTCCTTATCAATGCACCAGGTAGGTCTAACCTGACTTTAAAAGGCAGTTATTGCCTATAAAAAGCAAAACTGTGTTGTGCAGAGGAAAAGGAAGAGAAACTCAAAAGAATTGTCTCTATTTTCCATTCTGAAAGCAAAAGAAATGCCACACCTTTGTTCTCTGCTAATCATATGAGGTCAACTGGACCTCCAAGTCTCTCCCAAGGTCGTTTTAAAATTATTGGTGTCCACTGGCCAACATGTCTGTCTCAAAATAGGAAAGAGCACCACCTAAAAACTCATGCTATAAATCCACAGGGCTTCACATTAAAAGTACCTATAAAAATGATTTTGCAAAATAAGACAGAAATCACCTCCTTACTCATGAGTTTCCCACAATACATAAACTGGGAATTATATGTAAACACATGTGTCATATCCATAAATCCAAAGAATATTAGTATATAGAGTAACTTAACTAGAACAACCAACATTGCCTTCTAGCAAATGATTAATGCATACAATTATTTTTAAAAACTGCACCAATAACCTCAGAGCCCAGGTGGGAATGGGCCCCTGAGCTTTGTGGTGAGAGGAGGCCCACCCCACCGCGTAGCTACCCAAGACAAAGGAGAGGCTTTCTGGTTTGGAATTGCGAGACCAGGTAAAACTCTTTTGGAAGGAAATGATATTAGCCATGAAATTATTGACTAAACTGTTGCTTCTTAAATACTATTGAAGGAGAAATAAGAAAAATGAAAAAGGTATGTTGTTGATTCTTTGAGACCAACACACTCCAGTAAGACTCACATGATGGCTGCCTAAACCAAACTCACTTTTTCTCATCATGCCGACATGGCCCCAAAAAGCAACAGACAGGAAAGCCAGCCCACCAGCCAACTGGAGTCATGGGTCAGATGGGCCATGACCTTGGTTTAGCAGCAGATTCTGTCCTGCAGTTGCTTATGGAGCCCTGCACAACCCCAGTCCTTGAGCAGTTCTGAAAGCAATGAGGGGCTACTTTCCCCCCGTGTGTGTCATGGGACTCGAACCCACTGCTCAATCCTTAGCCTGCACCGTTTATACAGCATTCCCTCAGTCACTGTCTCAGCCCTGAGGAAACTGAGGGAGATCCCAGATACCTGGCTGCCCTCGCATCGGTCACCTGCTTGGCATCTTAGATGGGTTCTGCTCATTTCACTTGCTGTCAGTCAGATTCTGAGACGAGTTTCAGGAACACGCACCCTGATGGCCACCCCAGACCCCACGGCCGCGACACGCCCCTCACTGCCCGGCCCAGGGTTGTTAAAGATGTAAGAAGCTGCTGGAACCAGCTGTGAATTTTAAATACAGGTACGAAGTGAGATCACTACAGGAAGCTTCTTAGCGCTTTCTCTAAACCCATGCTTAAAACTCGTTAAACTTCCCTGTCTCTGTTTAAGCTATTTACTAAATGTCAAAACAGAGCCTAGTGCAAGAACTCAAGAAAACTTTATCATGAACATCAGCGACTCTCTTAGTTTGGTTTGTTGCTGAGAAGATGAAAGTGAAGGGTGGTGCCAGCGTCCTGCGTGTGAATGTCCCATCCAGAACTTTACTGCACAAGGGAATACGCAGAGTTACAGGCAATATCCAGTGCAGCTCACAGGAACACTCCAAAAAGGTGTCCTCTGGAGTCAGAAAAAGTGGCGAATAGCTCTTTAAATTCCCTCATGCCTCCTGAGGTTTCTACTCAGGTAGGAACATTTGGGGCACAGGACATAATAAAAATACATGGATATAGACGGCCCCCAATGTATGATGGTTCCAGGTATAAATTTTCTTTTTTTTTTTTTTTTTTTTTTTTTTGGGACGGAGTCTTGCTCTGCCGCCCAGGCTGGAGTGCAGTGGCCGGCTCTCAGCTCACTGCAAGCTCCGCCTCCCGGGTTCACGCCATTCTCCTGTCTCAGCCTCCCGAGTAGCTGGGACTACAGGCGCCCGCCTCGTCGCCCGGCTAGTTTTTTGTATTTTTTTTTAGTAGAGACGGGGTTTCACCGTATTAGCCAGGATGGTCTCGATCTCCTGACCTCGTGATCCGCCCGTCTCGGCCTCCCAAAGTGCTGGGATTACAGGCTTGAGCCACCGCGCCCGGCCCAGGTATAAATTTTCAACGTTACTGGTGGAAACCCGACTTCAAATACCTGTACAATCATTCTGTTTTTCACTTTCAGTACAGTATTGCAATAGACTACATGAGACACTCAACACTTTATTATAAAACAGGCTTTGTGTTGTTAGAAGACTTGGCCCAACTGTAGGCTAATGTAAGTATTCTGAGTCTGTTTAAGGCAGGTGAGGCTAAGCTATGACATTCAGTGGGCTAAGTGTATTAAATGTATTTCTGACTTACTATAGTTTCAACTTACAATGAATGGGCTTGTCGGGATGTAACCCCAAGACAAGTCAAGGAGCATCTACACATACCATATTTCACTGATTTTAAGATGCATAGTGTCACATTTTAACATCTCTGAAATCAGGCTGCATGTTATGATCTATGGCATGTCATCATGTAACTGGCAGCATGTTCTGCTCTCTAATGGTGTACCTTTCAATCAATGGCAGAGCAGGTGAAATATGATTTGTCCATGGAAGCAGCTATACCCTGGCTGCTTATGTGACACAGGATTAAAAAGTGAGGAGAAGGACTTAATTATTTGTCTTCTTTATTTTGTACACACACAGCCTTAATATATGATAGCAGACAAATTTATACATTTCACATAAATACTGCTGAATTTCCCCATTTCTTTTCAGAAAAGGAAAAGTTATTTTGGTTAAAAATAAATATATAAAGTATTTGCTCTGTCCCCTACAGTCAATGGCTCCTACTGGCGCAAGGTCCTGTCTGCCATTCACAAGTTGTATGACCTGAGGCATGCCACTTACTCTCCCTGAGCTTTGATTTTTCTCAAGGGGAAGTGTGCCCTGACACTGGGTTGCTTTGAGCGTTGGGAAACACTCAGCCCGTGGCTCTGAGCGGGCCTTCATTCAGTTCACACGCTCTTATCTCACGCTTTCATTCAACTCCCACCCCTACCTCCATGCCCACCCCTCAACTAAAGGAATTTCCAGAAGTAATGCAGAGTAAGCCTGCCCAGGCTGGCAAACTCCCCTGAACCTCCTCCTTTACAGAAAATGTGTTCTACCACCCCTGGAGCAGCAAGGATCAGACGAAACCCGGCCTTTGAAGGGGATGACTTGAAAAAGGCAGCCAGGAAGGACAGGTCAGAGACCACCCACATTCCAGCAAGGGTTCCCGTCCTGTTAGATTCCGTCTGCCATTGACCCACGGAACAGAGCCACACAGATTCAGTGCCATCTTTCACAACAGCCAGAACAGTGTGCTCTTTAGCTGAGCTAAAGGGGAAGAGGACAGAGGAGAAAAGAAACTGATGGTGGCGGAGGAGTGGAGTGGAACTGATGAGTGGCAGGTTCAAATCCACCATAGACAAAGGCCACCTTCATGCATATGCTAGAATCTGACCTCGGATTTGCTTTAGGAAAACTGTAACAGGAAACCATATAGTTATTGTCCTTTACAACTTCTGTAGTCCTGGAAATATAAAACTCATGATTGGGAACTTACTAACTCATTAGAGTAATTATATATCATAGCTCAATTGTCTGGGGCCTTGGCTTTGATGGAAAGAGGTCAGTTGTCCAAACAAGTGACTCCGAAGCCTCATGTTCACAAAATGCCAGTTTGGGAAACTCCTACTTTTACCCTTCATTAATCTGACCAACTCCCAGCCCCTCTCCTGGTGGAAAATTGTTAGCTTCCGTGAAGGAGATGCTGGAGGCACACTGCTGCTGACCTGAAACCACCGGGGAAGTTCTAAAAACCACAGATGCCTGGGTCACCAACCCAGAGTCTGATGTAAGAGCCAGGGTATAGCTTGGGCAGCAGGATTCTTAAAAGCTCCCCAGGGATGCCACTGTGCAGCCAGGGCCTGGCATCACTGGCCAAAGGGCTTGATCCCGGGCACGCACTCTACAATCTTTCACCACCTCAATAAAAGCAATGGCACAGGAAACCACTTGTCAAAACCTGCCCCTGGCACTGCCACCCTCTAATTTTCCCACAGAGAAGGGCCCAAACATCTATAGAGTCACTTAAAGGGGTGTTTTGCAAGAGGCTGAGAACAAAGGTGAACAGAGGCGTCACCTTCTACCCATTTCATCAATCAGCTAGAAAATGCAGGGTACCCTTCAGAAAATACATAACGAGCCAAGCTGGAGACTTCACGGGGATGGCTCTGGAGCAGGGTGTGACCCGAGACAGTAAGAAGGGAGAGACGAGAGTTTTCCTAGGTGCTAGAACAAACCTTGTGCAGCCAACCCACAATCTTGTCAAACAAATCCTTCAAGACAGCTGAAATCCTTCAACACCAAGAACTCAGGGTCAAGCGACGACTCTTCCCTCCAAAGCTTCAAGGGAGTTGGAGGGGGAAAAGAGTTCTTGATTGTCACAAATTGGGGAGGGGGGGGTGCTACTAGCACCTAGTGGGCAGAGGCTAGGAACATCATTAAGCATCCTGCAGTCCACGGGACAGTCCCCACAACCAAGCAGGACCCAGCCTAAAACGGCAGCAGAGAAACCCTGCTCCAAGCGGATTACTCAAGTGATTCCTCTACAAGGCTCACCTGTGATGTTTCCACGAGGTTAGATGACAACTGGGCCTTATTACTTAGATGACCCCGTGAGTAACCTTGTTTACAAATAAGTTCAAAATAAGGTTTATGGCTCTTTCTCAAGGGAAGATAAAAATGACACATCCAAACCCAAACCAAGATTCCTACATGAGAACCCTTGGAAACAAACAAGAAACTCTGAGTGTCACTTCAAAACTGAAAAGTAAAAACGGCCTGGCTAAACCCCAACTCTGACCCAGCCGCGAGGACGCTCCTGTAGCCTCCTCGGTGCCAGTGCTTGAGGCTCTCAATTATTAACAGGATGCTAACGGCCAAGCACTGTGGCTCACACCTGTAATCCCAGCACTTTGAGAGGCGAGGTGGGTGGATCACTTGAAGTCAGGAGTGCAAGACCAGCCTGGCTAACGTGGTGAAACCCCGTCTCTACTAAAAATACAAAAATTAGCCAGGCGTGGTGGCGGACATCTGTAATCTCAGCTACTGGGGAGGCCGAGGCAGGAGAATCGTTTGAACCTAGGAGGCAAAGGTTGCAGTGAGGCAAGATCACGCCACTTCACTCAGCCTGAGCGACAGAGACACTCTGTCTCAAAAACAAACAAACAGAAAATGAGGCCAACAGAAATAGGCACTTGTTGTGAAAACCTGTATCAGCTTTAAATTTTAATGTTTCCTATAATTTACAAAAACAATACATGGAAGATTTTTCAGCAGTGATTTTGTTTCTCTCATTTATGAAAAGAAAAGCTTTACTCACCCCTATGAATAAACACAGAGGACCAAACCCTCCCCAGCCTCATCTCACCTCGGCCCACCAGGTGGTCTGACAGTCCCGAGGGCTGCCCTGCGCCCTGGCTCCCAGGCACTGCGTCCTCAGCTCTCACCTTCCTCCCTCCTGCCAGGAGAGATGAGCCACGTGTGATGGGAAAACAACTGGCAAAGGTCTACGGCAACTGTTCAGCGCTAAACAGTACACAGATAGATGTCTGCTAAACGAACACGGCTTTGGGCGACCAGAGCACATCCGCACCCAAAGATGAACAGTGTCTACGTTCAAATGTCAACTGCCTGACGAACGCCTTCCCCATTTCCTGCTTCCCTTGTCCCAGGAACACTGCCGAAGGTCACACGAAAGCATATCTAGGACGCAAGGAACAAACATGCACCTAACTGCCCCCACCCCCAACATTCTTTCAGGGGAGAATAACCACCCTGTACAAACCAGCCATGGGGAGCGGCACCCTGCCAGCACCTGGGGTCCGTCCTCTCTCTGGGGCTTATCCTCAGGTCAGAATTCAAGTACCACCTGATTACCTGCCCAACAGGGACAGACATTCAGCTGGGCTGTGTAACTGTGTATGGGTAACTTGGCGCCTTTTCAATGCTGAATGATTTTGTATTACTAGGGAGAAAAAAACAACACCACTGCTTATTTGGCTCACAGTCATACCATTTCAGTGTATGACGGCTCACCTGAGTCTGAGCAACACCAAGAAAGAGCACTCAGGCCGCAGAGAATACTACGGAGTATTTTCTAAGCATTTCTATTTCTGACTCTTTATTTTGCGCTTGAAGATAAAAGTTATCTAAACTAGCCAAACACAGTAGCTCACACCTGTAATCCCAAAACTTTGGGAAGCTGAGGTGGGAGGATTGCTTGAGCTCAGGGGTTTGAGACTAGCCTGGGCAACATGGTGAGACCCAGTCTCTACTTAAAAAAAAAAAAAAAAAAAAAAATTAAAAAAAGTAGCCGGGTGTGGTGGCACACGCCTGTAGTCTCAGCTACTTGGGAGGGTGAGGTAGGAAGACTGTTTGAACCCAAGAGGTCGAGGCTGCAGTGAGCCATGATCCCTGGGCAACAGAGCGAGACCCTGTCTCAGAAAAATGAAGATTAAAAGAATAAAGTTATCTAAATTATATTACATCAATAACATGACTTATAGCATATAAATTCAACAGACCCCCAAGAGATTCAAATATAAATTTTGAGGCGGGACACAGTGGCTCACGCCTGTAATCCCAGCACTTTGGGAGGCAGAGGCAGGCAGATCACTTGAGGTCAGGAGTTCAAGACCAGCCTGGGCAACATAATGAACACCTGCCTCTACTGAAAATACAAAAATTAGCCAGGTGTGGTGGTGCGCACCTGTAATCCCAGCTACTCAGGAGACTGAGGCAGGAGAATCACTTGAACCTGGGAGGCAGAGGTTGCAGTGAGTTGAGATCACACCGCTGCACTCCAGCCTGGGTGACAGGGTGGGACTCTATCTCAAAAAAAAAAATGTGTTTTTGAGAAGAGCAGTAGTTTCTATTTTTCCCATAGAACAGACAATGTTACAAATTTGATGCAGTTGACTGCCTAGTGAAAGTCTAAATTATTCAGAAATATGTGCTGTCTATATTTTAATTATCATTATTATTATTATTTTTCTTGAGATGAAGTCTCGCTCTTGCCCCCCAGGCTGGAGTGCTATGATGCAATCTTGGCTCACTGCAAACTCCGCCTCCCAGGTTCAAGCGATTCTCCTGCCTCAGCCTCCTGAGTAGCTGGGATTACAGACACCTGCTACCATGCCCGGCTAATTTTTGTATTTTCAGTAGAGACGGGGTTTCACCATGTTGGCCAGGCTGGTCTCGAACTTCTGACTTCAGGTGAGCTGCCTGCCTCGGCCTCCTAAAGTGTTGGGATTACAGGCGTGAGCCATCGCACCTAGCCTATTTTAATTATCATTATTATTTATTTTTATTTTTTTTTAGACAGAGTATCACTCTGTCGCCCAGGCTGGAGTGCAGTGGCACTATCTCGGCTCACTGCATGTTCCGCCTCCCGATTCTCCTGCCTCAGCCTCCCTAGTAGCTGGGACTACAGACACCAGCCACCACCCCCGGCTAATTTTTTGTATTTTTAGTAGAGACAGGGTTTCACCGTGTTAGCCAGGATGGTTTTGATCTCCTGACCTCGTGATCCACCCATCTCGGCCTCCCCAAAGTGCTGGGATTACAGGCGTGAGCCACCGCGCCTGGCCAATTATTTTTAAGAAAAGCGACTGAAGCACAGTGCCCGTTTCACTACAAGTCAGAGGTTCCATTCTAACATGAAGGTAAAATGTTGAAACGCCCTGCACATTATCAGAGATTCGCATTTTCCAAGAAAGGCTATCTTAGAGAAGGGCAGAAATAGATGGATCTTCAATCTCTTGGGAAGTCTGCAAAGTAACAGGTTGCTCACACAGCATAGCTATGTCCGATGCAGCCATCCCCAGGGTGCCATAATCTGCCCTAAAAGGCCCCCCGGAGCCTGCAGTGCTGTGGGTGAGACTGCACAGGAAATAAAAAGAAAGCAGCTGTATAGTGCACAGGGGACAAGCCGGTGTTGTCCAAGCCCAGCGAGGAGCCTGACTGACGTTCAGGAAGTTGATGAACAGAAGCGGCTTTGCTTATCACTAACCAAACAGGGCGATTTCATGACTCACAGTCATTGTCAAAAAACTTGACCTACAGTGTAATTACTGGCTTTTATTAACTATCCTGAGGTAATGATATAAAGAATCAGAAATTCCTCAGCAAGAGATTTTTAAATGATGTTCTGGCTCTTTCTCGAGGGAAAATAAAGATGATAAAACCTTCACCCATGGAACAAATATTTATCCCGCGTTTCATAAAGATGAGGCTGTGTAGAGACACACAGACATACCGAAAGCAAAGAGGTGAGTGGGCCAAAATGCCCACTGAAGGACCAAATGAGACTGGCATGGACTCCGTACCAAGAAAGCACTTTCAGGACATACACAGCTAAGTGATCAAGGCTGGGTGGCTCTGGCAGAGATCAATCGAACACAGCAGAGAACCCAGAAATAGACCCAAACACATGTGCCCAACTGATTTTTGACAACCATGCCAAAGTAATTCAATGGAGGAAAGGTGGTCTTTTCAACAGAGGGTGCCAGAGTAACCGGATATTCACAGGCGGAAAAACTGAAACTTGACCTAAGTTTCATACCATATACAAAAATTAATTCAAAATGGATCACAGACATACATGTGCAATGTAAAACAATAAAACTTTCCGAAAAATACAGAGAAGAAAATATTCAGGACGTAGGGTTAGGCACAGAGCTCTGAAAATTGATACCATAAAAGGAATCATTCGTAAATTGGGCTTCATAAACTAAAAACTTTTGCCCTGAAAAAAGCCTGTAAGAGGATGAGAGGACGAGCTACAGCGTAAGAGAAAATATTTGCAAACCATATATCCAACAGAGGACTTGTATCTAAGATACACCAAGCTCAGTGGCTCACACCTAAAATCCCAACACTTTGGGAGGCCAAAGCGAGAGGATCACTTGAGCCCAGGAGTCTGAGACAGCCTGAGCAACACTGCGAGACCCCAGCTCTACAAAAGATTTTCTACAGTCAGCTGGGTGCGGTGGCGTTAACTGTAGCCCTAGTTACTCAGAAGGCTGAGGCAGAGGATCCCTTGAGCCCAGGAGTTCAAGGTGGCAGTACACCACGATTATACCACTGTACTCCAATCTGGGTGACAGAGGGAGACCCTGTCTCTAAAAAATGTTTAATTAATTAACTAATTTAATGTACAAAGAACTCTCAAAACTCAACAATGAGAAAAAATACATAACAGGCAGGCCTTACGCCTGTAATCCCAGCACTTTGGGAGGCTAAGGCAGGAGGATCCCTTGAGGCCAGGAGTTTGAGACCAGACTGAGCAAAATGGCAAAACCCTGTCTCTCCAAAAAATACGGAAATTAGCTGGGCATGGCGGCACTAGCCTGTAGTCCCAGCTACTCGGGGCTGGGGGGGGCGGGGGGGAGGGGTGAAAGGCGCTTAGGCGAGAGGACTGCTTGAGCCCGAGGAGGTCCAGGCTGCAGTGAGCTGTGATCACACCACTGGACTCCAGCCTGGTCAACAGCAAGACCTTGTCTCAAAAAACAGTACAATAAGCAAGCAATCCAGCTGGGTGCGTGGCTCACACCTATAATCCCAGCACTTTGGAAGGCTGAGGCGGGTGGATCACCTAAGGTCAGGAGTTTGACACCAACCTGTCCAACATGGTGAAACCCTTGTCTCTGCTAAAATAAAAAAGAAAAATTTTTTAATACACCAAGCTCAGTGGCTCACACCTAAAATCCCAACACTTTGGGAGGCCAAAGCGAGAGGATCACTTGAGCCCAGGAGTCTGAGACAGCCTGAGCAACACTGCGAGACCCCAGCTCTACAAAAGATTTTCTACAGTCAGCTGGGTGCGGTGGCGTTAACTGTAGCCCTAGTTACTCAGAAGGCTGAGGCAGAGGATCCCTTGAGCCCAGGAGTTCAAAAAGTTTTAGAAAGTTTTAGAAAGTTGCAGAAGTTTTAGAAAGAATACAGGTGATGAAAGGAAATACGATTTGAGAAAATTTCACTATCGAACACTATTTGGAGTGAAAACTCTCCAGATTTCATGACAGATTTAATCAGACTGATGGTGAATGTTCAGCAAAATAAGAATAAATCTAGATAAAGAGGACAGAAACTATAGAATACCAAACACAAAAAGAAAAGTGTAAGAGTCATCAGGAAGTAAAGACAGATTAGCTACAAAAATAAAAATTATGCTGATAGCAGATCTCTCTATAGCAAAATGAGCCAAAAGATAATAAAATATTATCTTCAAAGTGTTGGAATTCCATGCCCAACTAAATAGATTTCAAGACATTATGAAATGAAAGCATTTCAGGCAATACTGCTTACTGAAAAGAACCCCTGAAGGATGTATTAAAAGATCAGCAAGAAGGAAACTGAACTCAGAGGAGTAACACTCAAGAAGCAATGATAAGTAAACAAACTGGCAATTAAATTAACCATAAATTAATCTAAACAAGCATTAGCTATTAAATAAGGTTTTAAAAGGTCAGTTTAAAAAGATGAAGCTAAAATGATATAAAACATATGAAAGACAAGATTTGATTAAAGTTGAAGCTTTCTAAGATGGTTGTATTCTTCAGGAGGAGAATACAGCTAATGATTAGTTTTAAACTTCAATTCAAACATGCATATTAAATATGTGAGTAATCATTAAAATAACAAAAATAGAACGTATAACTTCCCAACTAAGACACAGAATTAAAAACTCAGAAGTCAAAGAAAGAAAGGGGAGAGGGAGGGAGGGAGGAGAGGGAAGGAGGGAGAGAAGGAAGGAAGGAGGGAGAGAAGGAAGGAAGGAGAGAGAGAAAGAACAAGCAGGGAAAATAAATAAAATGCGATGATAGAAATAAACGCAAACCATCAGTAGCCACAATGCATACACATGGATTAAATTTATCAGTTTAAAAAAGAGTCTCAGATCCCATTTTTTAAAAATGTAGCTACATTCTGTTCACAAGAAATACGCAGAAAACATAATGACATAGAAAAATAGAAACTAAAGAAACCATAGAAAAGCTATCCCAGGCTACGCAAAGGACATGAACAGACATTTCTCAACTGAACACATATAAGGGGCCAAGAAACATGAAGAAATGCTCCACATCACTAATCATCAGAGAAATGCAAATTAAAACCACAATGAGATATCATCAAACAACAGTCAGAATGGCTGTTACTAAAACATCAAAAAACAGCAGATGCTGCCATGGATATGGAGGAAAAGGAACTCTTATACACTGTTAGTGGGAATGCAGATTAGTACAACTCTATGGAAAACAGTATGGGGAATAATAGTAAAAATAGAACTACCATTCAACCCGGCAATCTCACTAATGTGCATCTACCCAAAATAAATCATTATATAAAAAAGACACCTACGCTCATATGTTTATTAAAGCAATATTCACAATAGCAAAATCATGGAATCAACTTAAGTATCCATCAATAGACAACTAGATGAAGAAAGTGTGGTATATCTACACCATGGAATACTATGCAGCCATCAAAAAGAATGAAACCCTGTCTTCCACAGCAACACGAATGGAGCTGGAGGCCATTATCCTAAGTCAAATAATTCGGACACAGAAAGTCAAATACTGCATGTTCTCACAAGTGAGAGCTAAACAATGGGTAAACACAGACACAAAGACGTAAATAACAGACACTGGGGAGTTCTTACGCGGGGAGAATGGGGGGGATGGTGGTGAGGGTTTAAACAAATTATCTACCGAGTACAACGTTCACCGTTTGGGTGGTGGGTGCACTAGAAGCCCAAACCAAGATACTCATGTAGCAAACCTGTACACATGCCTCCGAATCTAAAATTGAAAAGAATTTTTAAAAGAATTACCAAAACCCTGGGGTTCAGATCACCACCATCTCTCTCAAGGATTTACTGGAGAAGCCTCCTAACTTGCCTCCTCCTCTCTCCCCCTTTTTATGGACTGAATATTTATGCCCTCCCCCAAATTCATATGTGGAAGCCCTGACCCTCAGCGTGATGTTCTATGGAGGTGGGGTCCTGGCCCCATGATGGGGTTAATATCTTTATGAAAAGAGGAAGAAACACCAGAACATGTGCTTGTTGCTCGCTCTCTCTCTCTCTCTCTCTCTCTTCTCTTATTCTCAGTCTCATGCTCTCTGCCGTATGAAAACACAGCAAGAAGGCAGCTATCTGTAAGCAAGGAAAAGGGCTCTCACCAGGAACCACACTAACTAGCATTTTGATTTTCAACTTCCCAGCCTCCAGAACTGGCAGAAATAAATGTCTGTTATTTAAGAAAAAAAAAAAAAAACACAAAAAACTGAAAGAAAAGCTATCCCAAGCCAACTAATTTGGTATAGATGATGAAAGCAGATAAAAAAGACTTTACAGCAAAAAGCAATACATTAGAATAAAGAGGTCATTACCAACAGATAAAGGGAATAACTCATCACCAGGAAGAGTCCTAAATCTGTTTTCACTTAAAAATTTGGCATCAAAATACATAAGGCAAAGTTTGACAAATTACAAGAATAAAATTAAAATGCATAATTATAATGGGACAAAAAGCTATAAAGGATATAGAAAATTTGAATACAGTGAACAAATGAGTTAACACATTTTCCCAAATTGCAACAATACACTAATGAACTATAAATCAATCTTATAACCACCATTAAAAAATTTTTTTATGAATGGAAAATATCAGAGTGCACCCCAAATGACAAAGTTAAGCATTATTTTGTTAAACTTTTGTTTATAGTTGTATATTGAGTGATGATGCCCTTTTTGCTGTGGGTTACAATTGAAGTTTGAAGTCTTCAATCTAATAGATTTAAATCAAAGTCTGCACCCCAAAACACATTCCTCTCAAGCACACAGGAATCATTACAAAGTCTGAGTATTTATTATGCACAAAAGAAGTCTCAATCGAACCCAGGGAATCCATGTCATTTTCTGAGCTTGAGAAAAGGCGGCCACAAGAAGCTGTCTCTTGGTTGGTTCCCTGGGACTCTTTCAATAACCTGAGCTCACCGGAATGATCTAGAACATGTCTCTCATCCCTGTAAGTGCTGGCTAACCTGGCTAGTCGTTATTTGTGTCTAGCTTGTAATAGAACTCTAAAAATTGGGGGTAGAATGAAATATTGTTCAGTGAAAGAATTAGAGCAATCTTTAAGAAGTGGAAACTAAGCCAAGGTTAACCATTTTCTACTTTTTGAGAGACTCCGCTATAGGTAGAGTTGAATACTAGAAGAAATGTATCAGAAAAAAAAAAAAAAAAAGATGAAAATTGTTTGAGCTTTGGTACAAGCTGAGGGCATGTGGGTGCCTGGGGTCACAGACTCCAAGAGTGAACAGGCACAGGATGTCAGCAAGTAAGCTCGCTAGTGGGAAGGGACAATTCTAGCCAGATCAGCCCTTTTTTATCAATAGAGAAAGTAACTTTTCAAAGACACACCTCTAGCAGTTCAAAAAGAATCAGAGCGCACAGTCCCCATCATCCTTCTAAACCGCTCTTCCATTTCAGGCCAATGTCTACAGCCCTGGAGTGGGAAACCCAACAGGGAGCCGGGGATGGGTCGGGGGTAATAGGCTGCTGTGTCATGCGAAAGAGTTAGACAAGCCAAGGCAGGTCTGTCTGTCTAAGCAGAGTGAGATGGTCAGAATTTTGGCATGCAGAGAGAACAGGAAAGGACCAGAAATCGTGTATACATTCAACGTGCATGGTCAGCCCACACTGTCAGCTCTCAAATACTCGTCTGAGGTAGGGAACTGGTAAAAGTATTGATAGACTGGAGAAAGAAAAATCTTTTTTTTTTTTTTTTTGAGATGGAGTTTCGCTCTTGTTGCCCAAGTTGGAGTGCAATGGCATGATCTCGGCTCACTGCAACCTCAGCCTCCTGGGTTCAAGCGATTCTCCTGCCTCAGCCTCCGGAGTAGCTGGGATTACAGGTGCGCGCCACCACACCTGGCTAATTTTTTGTATTTTTAGTAGAAACAGGACTTCATCATGTTAGCCAGGCTGGTCTCGAACTCCTGACCTCAGGTGATCCACCCACCTCAGCCTCCCAAAGTGCTGAGGTTAAAATTCACGTAACAGAAAACAAGCCATTTTCAAGGGCACAACTCAGAGGCATTTAGTACATTCACGTTTTGTGCAGCCACCACATCTATCTCGTTCTAAAACATGTCCATCACCCCAAAAGGAAACCGCCTGCCCATCACACAGTTGGTTCCACTTCTCCCCTCTCCCCATCCCCTGGAAACCACGAATCTGTTTTCCATCTATATGAATTCATCTACTCTGGATATTTCTTATCAATGGAATCAAACAGTATGTCTGGCTTCTGTTACTTAGCAGATTTTCAAGGTTCATCCATGTTCTATCAGCTATCAGTGAGAAAGAAATGTCCAAAGCCTGCAAAAGCCGAACCTACAGCACCGAGCAAGCAGCTGAAGAAGGGAGAAGAGGGTTAAGGGTAACACCGTTGTCAGCCTTGGGGACTGAAAGGGCTCAGGGACCATTACACAAACAGGAGACAGAGCAGGTACAGGGTGGGGCAAGGGGCGATGAGTTTCTTCTGGACAGAGTCTAAAGTGCTAGGAAAAACTCATATTGGAGATGTCCACTAGGCAGCTGAAAACAGTCTCGAGCTTCAGAGACTCCAGAGGAGAAAAGGCACGGAGACGCCGTCTCATGGACCCGAGGCCGAGGGGATACACACACACCTGCGACAACTGCTGCTGCGCACACACACACAACCCATGAACTATCCTTGCCGTTTTCAGGAGGTCACACATCCATTTACAAAACTCCAGGGGTGAACAACAAAAAGTGAGGCTCAGGATAGAAAAAATATTGTCCTCATCCCAGAGCAAAGCTTAGCCTGTTTGTACTGGCTTTTGCAAAAAGAACCCATTCACAAAGACAGCAGTTGGCATTTTCCAATACATATTTCCTCCACCACCTTTGAACCTTGTATCACGAGATGCCACCGTTCTCTGCTTCCAGTTTAATCTACCAGCATCTAACCCTCCTGGGACTCCTGTCAGTTTTATGATTCATTTCGAAGTTTGGTGTAACTATGCGGTCCCCCCACCCTAACTGCAACTCTGGAAGTAAAATACTTATTTCATCCTAATTGAACAATTCCTCTCAGTAATTCTAACCTACAAAGGGAGGGCTGATCCCTCTCCATTCTCTCCTCACATCCACCCTCAGCCAGCATCAGGCTCTCTGAAGATCCTTGTCTCACCCTGGCCTTGCTTTTGAATGTCAAGAGCAACAGTAATCGTTTCTTCCTCCAAAGAGATGCCAAGTCCTACACAAATCCATTTAAATGTATGCAAAAGAATCTTCACCTACTTAAAATACAGATTTATATGTTTATGTATTTATACACAAATGTATACACATATAAAATTTTAAAAAATATACTTCTTTGATTGACTCTTGAACAACATACGTTTGAACTGTGAAGGTCCACTTACACTCAAATCTTCTACCTACGCCACCCGAGACAGCAAGACCAAACCCTCCTCTTCCTCCTCTATCTACTCAACGTGAAGACTATGAGCATGAAGACTTTTATGGTGGTCCATTTCCACTTAATGAATAATAAATATATTTTCTCTTCCTTCTCATTTTAACAACATTTTCTTTTCTCTAGCTTTATTATAAGAATACAGTACATAATACATACAACATACACAATATGTGTTGATTGGCTATTTTATATCAGTAAGGCTTCCAGTCTACAGTAGGCTATTATTAGTTAAGTTTTGGGGAAGTCAAAAGCTATATACATTATTTTCTCTTTTTTTCTTTAAGAAACAGGGTCTTGCTGTGCTGCCCAAGCCGGCCTCAAAGTCCTGGGCACAAGCAATCCTCCCACCTCTGCCTCCCTAGTCTCTAGGACTACAAGACATGCACAGATTTTCAACTGCACAGGAGATGACCCCCATGCCCCCAATCCCCATGTTGTTCCAGAGTCAACTGTAAACTATTTTCTCTACCCTCTAACTGTTAAGGTCAGGCTCAGACTGAGAAAGGAAATTATTCCAGCAAACTTAGAACAAAGGAACGGGAGGGAAGTAAAGTACCAGCAACTGGTACATTAATTGAGGCAGAGATCCTCAGTTAGAGGACAAATTCCTGGAGTCCTGGGGGCAGATACAAGTGTAAGTTAAGGGGTGAGGGTTACCTGTGATGAAAGCAAGCTCCCAGAAGCTAACCTCTTCCTCTGGGAGGCCACCTCATCTCCCAGGCATGCTCTGATCACACAGCTCTATGCTCTGCTCCCCTCATCCATTCCTCCACTCAGCATGTTCCAGGCACTGTTCCAGGCAAGAGGGCCCCACAGTGAGCCAGACAGACAAAGCCCCTGTCCCTGCCCTACAGAGCTTGTGATCCGAAGGGGCACCAGTAAAGGAGGGGAGGGATGAAAGAGAAAGAAAACACAGCATTGTCAGATAAGCGGTGACAATAGACAAATAATGTCCCAGAATACATCTGTCAGATGGGAAGGTGAACAGGGCTGGCCAGGGTGGAGATGGGGACAAATTTCACGAGTGTGGAGGGGAGGGGCTGAGTGAATCTCAGGACCCGAAAGAGATAAGGGAATGAGACACAGGTGAGTGCCTGGAGAAAGAACCTTCCGGTGAGGGCATGCGTGCGCGAAGAGCAGGGAGGCCTAGGCAGCTGTGAGCGGAGGGGTGGGGGCAGAAGCAGAGAGGGGCACGCCTGCTACTTTGCTGTGATTTGTTTATTGTCTATGCACCTGATTGAAATGGAGGCGCCTGGAGAGCAGGGCCTGCACCACACCTGCACAGCTCCACCCAGAGCCTTGCGGGCCAGAACCAGGTGCAGCGGATGGGAGGGAGCATGGATACGGAAGAACCGTGTCAATCAGGAAACTTTTCCAAAGGAAAAATGGGCCGCTAAGCAAGGCTGTTGGCAGGTGCAGGTAACATGCCAGAATTCACTGTAAGCTTAAAGCCTTCGTCAAAGGCTTTTAATTTCAACACATGCAGGACATTTTCCAAGAAAACGCTCTGCTTTAATCTTATAATGGAAGTCAATAACAAAACAGGATTCGCATTGCTGTATGCACATGAAAAAAAAATACTCATTTTCCAGACTACTTTGCTAGAAAATCACTCCCTAAAATTTAAAATGTCTATATTTAACTCATTTTAGCTACATAGGTGGCATACATACATTGTCTGTTTACACAGCTTTCATAGACAACCATAACAGACTATCCAGGTCACTGGAGAAGACTCTGGGGAAAAAAGCTACTTCTTAATTCTGTATTCTAGCAATAATAGCCTCCACTTGGACACATCAAAGGAATTAATGGTCAGCTCATCCGAGTGGTAATTACAAAAAATAGCTTTAGACCAGGGCCCAGTAAGCATTTTCTGTAAATGGCCAGATAGAAAATATTTTAGGCTTCGCAAGCATCACACAGTATTGAATCCATAGTCTTCTTTGCTTTTGGGGGCTTTCCTCCCTGCGAGTTTTGCTTGTTTGCTTGTTTGTTTACCATGCTAGGAAAAAAACGTAAAAACAATCTAACTTCTGAGCCAAACAGGCCATGGTTTGCCAACCCCGGCTTTCGACCACAATGAGAAGGGGGCACTTGGAGTTCCAAGCTCCTCCTTATTAAATCCAAAGGGGCAGGATCCCCACGGTTCTGGATTACCTCTTTCAGTCTCTCCAGCTCATTCTGGAGGGCCTGTTTGGATATTTCCACTTCAATCATCTGCTGTCGGAGAGTTTCGTTTTCATCCTCAGCTTTAGCGCGCTTTTCCTCCACCGTCTTAAGTTCGTGGTGCAATCTGACAGATACATCTTTGGCTACCTGCATTGACCCACAGAGATCATTATCAGGATATGAGGCTTTGTGTGTGCTAAGGGTACTATCAGAAAATGTCAGAGGCAAAATCATTAATATGATATTGCACCACATAGCAAAGACCCTGGCAGTACATAACCGACCTATTTTTAAAAGGAGGAGGAGATTCGTTTAAAAATGACATCAACATCTGGACTAAAAGGCCACTCTGGCTGGTCTGATAGTGGTGCATTATCAGAACGTGCTAACATTACTGTCACTAAAGTTGGTATACAACCCCCCCCAACTGCTAAAGTTAAATGGCTTTAAAATAAATTGTTTTTAAAGCTCACTTTGGATAACCTTCCTCCCCCACAGATAATCACCAAGCATGCCAATTCTGCCCAGGCTCACGGGCTTCAAGCGAGAAATTTAAATAATAGTAAACAAACATTTCTATTCACTAAAGTAATACCGAACCCACCTGCTAACAAAACAAGTAAGTTGCCCGTAATCCCAGCACTTTGGGAGGCAAAGAAAGGAGGATCACTTGAGGTCAGGAGTTTGAGCCCAGCCTGGGAACCACAGTGAGACCCTGTCTCTAAAAAATTATAAAAATAAAAAATAATCCAGGCACGGTGGTGCATGCCTATAGTCCCAGCTACTCGGGAGGTGAAGATGGGAGGGTCGCTTGAGCCTAGGAAGTGTGAGGTAACAGTGAGCTATGATGGTGCCTCTGCGCTCCAGCCTGAGTGACAGAGCAGATCCTATCTCTAAAATAATAAAAAAAAAATTCTGCATGCATAAGATGTTCAATGTAGTCAAGTTTTAAATTTTGTACTATGGCTCTGGTACGGTAAACCATTTGAATGAGCAAAGCAGTTAAACATGTTTACCTTCTAAAAGCAAATGCGGAAAGAGGCCTTGTAAGCGAAATATAAATCACCCTTTATTACACTGAATGACATTTTGTTAGTGGTTTATAACTTTGGTAGAATTACAGAGGTTCTTTTCCTGTTATCATACTGAAAGGCTAGATGAGATTTCACAAGTACTCTGGTAATAAAGAGAACAGTATGCATAATTCATCTCTAGATAAATGATTTGATAATCAGGTCATGAGGGCCTCGCTGGCCACGGAGAGAAAATGGCATAAAGTCTGGGATTTCTTCCCATTATTCCCACTTCTCCCAGCGGTTCTCAAAGACACCTTAGACAATTTGTGATGATTTCTCCTGGCGTTAGATCCTCACTACACAAGTCTCGCTTGGGTTATGGGAATGTCAGGATTTCTGCATCCTGGAAACCTAAATAACCATAAAACATGTTAAGTGATATGGTCAACTTTTAAGAGTGGCCTTTGACTACACTGATAATAGATTTTTTTACAATAGATTTTTTTTTTTTTTAATTTCAGAACTTTCAGAGTTTCTGCAGAATTTCTATCCAATTGTCAGACCCATTGGCAGGTATTAATTCTTTGTTATCGCAGATTATTATCATTTTTTTAAAGTTAATATTATGACAAATTTAAACCTGGGCTGTCAAAGTCACACAACTACATACACTCTATAAGCCATAAAGCAAACCAAGACTATTTATGCTGCAATCTGTAGAGACAGGCACAAGCAGGAAAAAAACAGCAGGGAAATGTGCACGTGGCCAGCCGGCCCACAGCAGCCTCGGGGGTGGACGCACCACCCCTCTCACTCACCTTCAAGTCCTGCTCCAGGCTTCGAATAAGCTCGCCATCCACCTGACCCGTCTCAGCCACTTTCAGGCTTTTCTGCTCAGCTTTCCGAAGACGGTACTGCAGGATTCGGCAGTTTTTATTAGCACGGTCCAGTTCTCGCCGAAGTTCCTGCAGCTGGTAAACATCTTCCTCTAAATAACTGTCTCTCATCTCTTCCATCTCAGCACGGAGTTCATCTAACTCATCCTATGCAAACCAGACAGAGAAGATTTATGAGCCAAGTACATCAAAAAAGGATGGTGTGTCTCTCCTTCATCCCCGCTCCTCAATACTAAATATTGAAAACCTGCACGCTTACCCATCAGCTCATGGCCACGCCTGTGTGACAGGCAGCAGAATCTCTGGAAATTTGCACGAGATAATATAATTGAGTATGTTCAAATCTTATGTAATCAGAAGCTAAAAAACTGGATTATTCATTGTGGCCTCTCAGAACTTATCCCACTCCCAACATCTCCTTACATAATCAAATAAAATCAACTCTGCAGATAATCGAACCTTTCGATTCAAACCAAACATTGACCTAAGCTTTTATCTCTAAGGCAAAACCTAGGTACTAAGATGAATCATAGGGACCCTGCCTTCAAAGAACATACACTTCAGTAGGATAACAACTGCGAATTGCCCTGGAACTATAACATATCTGTAAATGTCCCAAAAATTCTGTTCCACAAGACGCATCTCAGCATTGACTAAGCGACTCTATCCACAAATGAGACATTATCCATTATTTTAAATACACACTGGGTATGTTTTCTCCCATTCACCTATCCTGTATTTCCCACACCTCCACTCTGCTGTCCACAGGAACATACCATGAATACAGGAGAACCCAAGGGGTCATTCCTGGCTCTCCCTTCCCTCCCATTTCGCAGCCAAGCCCTCAGCCAGAGCTGTGCCTCTTCTGGACAGATCCCCCTGGTCCAGGCCTCCCTCCCTGGGGGAGGGGAGCCACACACAGATATAAGTGGAGACACACAGGTGCCCACTGCCCAGCTGGCCCTTTAATCCCCCTATAGTCTGTCCCCCACCCAGCAGAGCGATCCTTTTAATGTGCAAATCAGACCACCTCACTCCCTTCTCAAACCCTCCAGGGGCTTCCTTCTTTCCAGGCCTCCCAGGGCCTCCTGGCCACACTCCCTCCCTGCCCACAACTAGCCTTGCAGGGTCTGAGACTGCTCGCACCTTTGCTTCTTCAGGCCTCAAGACCTTACCTGCTATTCCCACTTCTGAAAACACTCCCCACTCCAGATCTCTGCAGAGTTCATTCCCTCATATAATCTGAGGTTATGCAAAGCCTCCCCTGACCACCCTCATCAGCTCCCAAGTCTCTAGTCTCTTGCTGGCTCTATTTCCTTCCCACCTCTGAGTGCCATCTAATAGTATTGGTATTTTTCCTACTTACTGTCGGTCACCTACACTAACAAGGTAAGCTTCAGAGGGGAGCAAGCTTGTCTGTCTTGCTCTTCTCTGCATCCAGAGCAGCATGGAGCACACAGTAGGCCCTCAATAAATATGGCTGAATGAACACACAGGTGCACCAGTGAACACTTACAAACACCAAGTCAGAAAGGCAGCTAACATCAGACACAACTGCATGCTCGCTTTGTTCCAGTCTTGCAGCCCAATGATGAAAGCTTCTAACCAAACCCACAGATGTAGCTGCAGGTATGAGATATTCACACTACTGAAGTGTTACACAAGATTTAAAGGAGGAACAATTTGAAAGGAGGAAGATTAAGAAAACACTCTAGGGATTTTCTTGACTGGTTTCATAATTGATAGTTTTAGATGCCTCCAGAATAGCATGCACTCAGTTATTCCCATTTACTTTATTCAATTAATATTAAGGTTCAAGAAAAAAAAGTATCTCCTACACTTAGACACCCTAATTGTCCATTCTTGTCCTGCTATGTAGTTTGTTCCTGGATTCTTACCACTCATGCTAATCCTGTATTTATTCTTAAAACCAGGAATTGACTAACAATATAAAACAACGTGCCCAACATCTGAGCCTCAGACAAAAAAAAAAAGAACAAAAAGAAATCTCCTGAAGATGTGTTTATCCTAGGCAAGATTAAGTACAAGAAACACAACAAATAAAATTGGGAATCCTTATGGAAAAATAAGAATTGGCACAAAATGGGGTGACGAAGATGCTTCAGTCAACCTTAGCTATACACAATGGTTGACTGGATAGGGCACAGATATGGCAACTCATCCCCCAATCCAGCCTGTAGGTTCTCTCCACTCTGCCTACACTATCCCATCAAGAGAATGAGCTACTCACTTGACCAGGACTCAACTGGAGCCTGTTTCAATAGGCTACCAAGGAGAACAGATGTTAAAGAAGAAAGCTTCACCAACTTCCCAGTAGTCAAATGCATAAAATGTTCTTCTTCTTGGCTCCTAAATGTTCCTACAGAATTTCTATACCAAAGATGAAAATATTAAAAATATAAGATGTCCTAATGTGTCTTAAGAAAGATCAATCTTAACACTGAAAACGTTGTGAACTCTAACCGAGTTTCATTTCTTTTTTCCTCCATGGAAATCTCTCCTGGTAAATCCTGGTCCTTGTGGTGAGATCTACTGGAACTGGAAGTTACTGAACTGAGCATAGGAGCTGATCAGCTGAACACACATAAACAGAATGGGTGGTCTGGGCTCTTCAGGGGACCAGAGAACACAGCTCTTTCAGGACAGTGCTTGCCAACTTTTCAGAAATCTTCCACAAAGAGGAGGCTGTTACTGATGCCTGATCACTGAGGCTTTGATGACGCCCTATGGGAGCTGTACCCCTGCACTACCCACTCCTAGAGGAGGTCAACTGCAGACTGAACGCTTTAAAATGAGCCTTGTGGTTGTCACTCTTTCAACAGAGTGGGAAGTTAGTTCTGAATCTTCAAAAATCAACGTCAAGTTTGATTCGCACCCCATCCATGAAACTTAATGGATCAGACTTTAAGAACCTAATAGCCAATGCTTGTTTCTGAGTAAAGAGGTAATTGTTTCACTGAGTCATTAATACAAATCGGTTCAATACAAGCAATAATCACTAAATGTTCAACACTAAGTCAATATATGTATATGTATATCCCTACATACAAATATACAGTGACTTTGGCCATTCTGTTCATGAAAAGAATAGTTTGCGATTGTTCTTCCTTCCAGAAAGCCTTCCAGAGTCATTAATGCCTGGGATTATCTTAACTCAGACAAAAGTTTTTAAAATGCAATACAGCCCTAAGATGCAAGGTACAGCTTCCAGGTATAAAACATCTCTAGCTTTCAGACTTTGCCACAGGAGAACCCATATCCACCCTAATGTTAAATGCTACATTTTTATACATATGTTACAGGTGACGAAAACTGTTCGAGGGCTAGATGCAACCACGCCTCCACATCATTGAGTAGGCCAGATGTAAATAGCAATATTTTTTGGCACAAATATCACCAACATTAGTTGTACTGAAAAGAAAATTAGGGGCCGGGCGCGGTGGCTCACACCTGTAATCCCAGCACTTTGGGAGGCCGAGGGGGCGGATCACGAGGTCAGGAGATCGAGGCCACCCTGGCTAACACGGTGAAACCCCATCTCTACTAAAAATACAAAAAATTAGCCAGGCGTGGTGGCGGGCACCTGTAGTCCCAGCTACTCAGGAGGCTGAGGCAGGAGAACGGCGTGAACCTAGGAGACAGAGCTTGCAGTGAGCAGAGATGGCACCACTGCACTCCAGCCTGGGTGACAGAGTGAGACTTTGTCTCAAAAAAAATAAAGAAAAGAAAAAAGAAAATTAGGGAGAGACCATATGATATGGTTCCCCATACCACATGGATCCCCACTCAAATCTCATCTTGAGCTATAGCTCCCATAATCCTCACGTGCCATGGGAGGGGCCCAGTGGGAGGGTAACTGAACCATGGGGGCGGGTTTTTCCTGTGCTGTTCTCGTGATAGTGAGTAAGTCTCAAAAGAGATCTGATGGTTTTACAAAGGGCAGCTCCCCTGCACAGTTCTTACGTGCCTCCATGTAACATGAGTCTGTGCTCCTCCTTTGCCTTCCACCATGATTGTGAGGCCTCCCCAGCCATGTGGAACTGTGAGTCCATTAAACCCTTTTATCTTTATAATAATTACCCAGTCTAGTGTTTCACAGAAGTATAAAAATGGACTAATGCACCATAACTGCATGTATTTAAATCACTGCTCTTATAATTCATATTTTATCTAAATTTACAGAACAGGCGTCGTTTATTAAGCACCTCACCCTCATTACTAACCCTACAATAACCCTATCAGGAACATATTACACAGTTTCTAGACAAAAAAAAACCGAGGCTAGTTACATGTGTCCAAAGCTTCACATCTAGTAAACTTGAAGCCACACTGCAAACCCAGGCCTGTCTGCTTTCAAACACACACTCTTTCAAGTAAATACTATAAATTATTTGCTTCAACCTGGACAAATGAAACAATAACAGACCTTCAATTGTACTTTTAAAAGCCGACCATCAGTGTAAACCAATAAAAGCAGCCTAACATTTACAGCTCGACAAGTGACAACACACAAGCATATCCATTAGAGCAACTGGTTCTTAGGAAGACACTGCAATGTGCGGCAAAGATATCCATGCCTCTTCCCTCCTATTTTTAAAGAGACAGGGTCTCACTCTGTGACCCAACCTGGAGCACAGCGGTGCAACCATGGCTCACTGCCAGCCACCTTGAGCTCCCGGGCTCAAGTGATCTTCCTGCCTCAACCTCCTGAGTAGCTGGGATTATAAGCACATGCCACCATGCCTGGCTAATACTCCCATCTTTAAAATGAGGAAACTGAGATTCTCTAAGTATAAATGGCTTTCCACCATTGGTCTGTTGCAGAGATAGGACCAGGGCCAGTATTTCAACTCTTCCCAGAGAGCCTAGAAAAAAGTAATTTTCAGGTTCAGTGAAAAGCAGTTAAAGAGAAGCAAATTATAAACCATGTAAGCTGGCAGCAGCCATCTGAAAAGCAAAAACCATGATTATTGGAATTAGGGTCATGATGGATAGTGATTTTCAAACTAACATTACATTAATTTTCTCACGGCATGCTCCAATTTAGAAAACTGTATTGCAGAACCTTAACGACATCTGCCTACTAAAAATTTACGTAAATCAAATCAAGCAGAGTATATGATGTTTCTGACAGGTGTAACTTAAGATATAGTAAATAAAATCGGAAAATTGCTATTGTCATTTTATACACAGAAATAAGAAAAAAAAACTGTCCTTAATAGTTTTTTACTGAATTAACATCAAGTCTAGAGGATGCTCAAGTGTTAGATCATTACCTCATTGAAAAGCTAGTTTCAATTAAACATCTTTTTAAGTTTTGTATATAAAATGAAATCTTGAAGCACTGTGAAGTCCAGTCAACTATTCCCCTTTGCCTGTGGCCGACAAATCAAGCCTTATCATGTATCTCAAATTAGAGGAATAATGAGGTACCATGTGTGCACTAGAGCAAACCAAGATTAAAATTACATGTTTCGATGAAAACCTCTAACAGGATAGTTATTCATGAATATATAAAACCAAATCCATGGTTTCTTAGTATAAGTGATGAAAACTCTTAATCATGTTAATAACTATATGAAAATCTGAATCTCTTTTAAATACCCAAAATCAGTAACTATCTCTATTTTAGCACCTCCTCTTTAAATAGACCCAGTTTGGATGGTAGAAGCAGTCATCTGGCTACTGCTGCAATAATTCTATCTTCTGGGCAGACAGAAACTACTGTCTTTTGTAACATACGAATAATCCACCTCACTTCCCTCCAGACAAGGGAAATGTTCTCCTCCAAGAGTTCCAGCTGTAACTAAGGAGGTGCAGGGCCACTCCCACTGTCTACCAGGTGACGGTCCAGCCAGCACCTGGTGGCCACAGCTCTCGCCTACGTTAGATGCCACTGAAAATGATCACAGCCACTCTCTTTCACTGGCTGAATACACAGCGGGTATGGACAGCGAATGTCGGGAAAGAATGGGGAATACTGTCCATGTTAACCCTTCCGAAAGAGAAAGGATTTCGGGGAGCAAGGAGGCGCTGAGACACATCAGCGGCAGAGCACCGCCTGCGCTCCTCTCCAAGTGCCCCTCCACCCCCAGGCCACACCGAGCGCCCGGCACCTGGGCAGCCCGGCAGCCAAATGTCACAAACCAGGTCAGGGCTTGAAACTCAAAAGGCTAACTCCAACGAGAAGTACGATGGTAAGCTTGGATCAGCAGTGAGACACTGCAACCCATAAAACCAAAGCTCAACCTCTCCCTTAGGAAATCACATTCCTCTCCAAGAAGCCAATTTTATCTGCCCCTGTATCTAGCACCAGCTTGTTTTCTTTTAACAAAAAACAATTCCTATGAAATAACTGAGAAAGCAAAGCAAAAAGAAACGGCTCTCCCACCCCAATCCTCACCCACCCTGCGGAGGTCAGCATGGCAAGAGGACACTATTTGGGGGTGGGGGAGGTGTGAGGTTATGGCCACTAAAAGCATTTTCAAAATAGGCTAGTAAATGCCAACTGATTAAGTCCTCCTGAAAAGCCTGTGGAAACAGAGAACATAATTAATATGCTGACAATGAGCACTCCGGCTTGTCTGATTGTCTCAGAGCACTCGAGCAAAACAGTTCTGGCAGCCTGGCGCGGAAGGAACACACCAGCACTTTGCCGACGTCCTCAACATTAAGAAAGTGCCTGGGTTTTAACGAGAAGCCCAGGCCTTTGGATAACTCAGCTGAAGCGCTCACCTGAATTTCAGAATACTTCCAAATGTATTTGAGTTTATCAGAGGTCAAAGGACGACAAGAGTGCTTTTCTGTCTGTGTTTTCACACAAAAGCCAGCTACCTGGATTGATTTTGCATTTTTCACCTAGTCACCCAGGCACCATTTGATGAAGGTGGAGAAGGAACAGAAAGCAGAGTCAGGAATGATGAAATTGTGCTCTGTTACAGCACAACAGAAGGTGTCCACTTCTCTGTTGACACTGGCTATTTTAAAAAATACAGGCCAGGCCGGGCATGGTGGCTCATGCCTGTAATCCCAGCACTTTGGGAAGCCAAAGCAGGCGGATCACCTGACGTCACGAGTTCAGGACCAGCCTGGCCAACCCAACATGGTGAAACCCTGTCTCTACTAAAAATTCAAAAATTAGCCAAGCATGGTGGCAGGCACTTGTAATCCCAGCCACTCAGGAGGCTGAGGCAGGAGAACTGCTTAAACCTGGGAGGCGGAGGGTGCAGTGAGCCGAGATCACGCCACTGCACTCCAGCTTGGGCAACACAGCAAGACTCTGTCTCAAAAACAATAAATAAAATAAAATAAAATAATACAGCAGCCTGTCTAAAAGCCAAGATAATTCCACTTAAATGTCCTGATCCATAGGACATCCTCCTAAGGTTTTGCTGGACTTATTTTTCTGCTGAATTGGGCTTTGGTCATTCTAGTTCAGAAACTGCGACAGTCTTGTACAACAATGATGACAGCACTTACTTGGAATCCTCCAGAATACAACAACGTAAAATCTGTGGGCCAAGCCTCTTGTCAGATACAATGGAATAGATGGATGCTGTATCTAAACCTGACAGTTAGTTCTGTGCAGCGCTCCCTAACAAAGCAGCAAGTCAAGGATGTACTTTTATCTACCCTCTTTACAAAGTACCCCTACGGGGCACAGAGGCTCAAACTTGTAATCCTAGCACTTTAGGAGGGCAAGGAGGGAGGATCACTTGAAGCCAAGAGTTCAAGACAAGCCTAGACAACATAGCCAGACCCTGTCTCTATAAAAAATTTAAAAAGTTAGCCCAGCTTGGTGGTGTGTACCTGTGGTCCCAGCTACTTAGCAGGATGAAGCAGGAAGATCACTTGAGCTCAATTTCAAGGTTACAGTGAGCTATGATCATGCCACTGCACTTCAGCCTGGGCCACAGAGCAAGACTCTGTCTCTCTAGAAAAAAGAAAAGAAAAGAGAAAAAAGTACCCCTGAAAACAACAAAAAGAGAAGTTTTGATTTATAAAGGGCACACGCTAACCACCACTGCAAAGGCGTGACTACTGCCTCTGCCCCATGGGGTCCCTGAAGCTCTGGACCCAATTTTGCACATGTGGGCAGGCTCCATGACCTGTAGAAAAAAAGTCCATTAGGATCCTTGCGTTTCTTTCCCGAACTGAACTATTGTCATTTAAGCTTCTAAGTGACCAAGTGAGTACCTCACATGCATACACGTAATCATCTGGTTTGCTAGCCTCCTTCAGAACCCTCTTCTCTCCCCTGCTGCCAGAGGAAGGGTGGGGAAGTGGGCTCAGGCAGAGTAAATGGATGCAAGTGACACCTCCTCCACAGTAAATGGCAACTGAACAGTCCTCACAACTGAAACACTGGCAGTGGGATTTATGTGACCATTCGTACAGAGGCTAGTGGAGAGACGGGCATGACAGCCCTCTCACCTGAAAAGAAAACAGAGGGCCCCTAGAAAAGCTCACCACAGGGAACATTTTGAGCTATGAAAACAACTCAGAAGCAGTGTGCTCAGAGGAAAGCAGCCTCGCTGTAAATAGGGCTGCATCCCGGTGCAGTAAAATGGGCACAGGTGCTGGGGAAACACAGGTGCCACCACTTACTCATTGTATGACCTTGGCCAAGTCATTTCTGTTTTAGGTTCTCAGCATCTCCGTCTGTGAAATAGTAGTTATGACCATGATACCACCACCATAACGCTATGTTGTTGGGAAGATCCACTGAAATACCAAATACACTATATGAGACTCCAGGCTCAGACACATTTCATTCATTGCGAAAAAATAAAGCAAATAACCAGCTGCAGCAAGAATGAACTTCAAAATGATGGATAGCGTACCTTAAGATCAAAGGTATAATGAGAAACTTCTTTAAAGAAATACAATTTTCGCTTGCATAGCAGTCATTTGGATAAACACCATTCAATCAGAAAGTAAGTCAGGGGTTATGCTAAGAGCCGAGGATACAGAAACAAGATTATCTTTGTCACCCTCAGGGAGCTTACATTTGTTGGATATTTACAAAACAGCTGCTTTCATGATGGAGTCACCCGCAACATAGTTGCCTTTGAACTTCACTCCGTTGTCTATTACCTAAGAGTAAGTGACAAAAGCAAACACACTATCTGAGACATCCTGCTGTAAGTCCCAATCTTTATTCTGTCACCTCTCTTTCTCTGCCTGTTACTTCTTGCACAAAGTAAAGTAACCACAAGGCTCAGCTGGTTGGAGCAGCTCCATAAGAGATTCAGGCTTGGGACCGCCCAGCAGTGTTAACGTGCTCTGATTGTGAACTGCAGACTTCACCACCATTCACCTTAAAATCCAGTCCTCAACCCCACTAGCCAACAACTGGCCCGTATTGGTTAGGCTCATCATTTGCTGAGAAAACAGCTGAAATCACATAAACCCCTGAAGAAGCAGGGCCACACCCCTGGGTTTGAAGGCTGCTCATTAAGACTTAACAGATACACAGATTTATACCACTGGAGTTGTTTACGAACCTGAAGATAACAATAAATACAACAGTTGCTATCAGTACAACTCCCCTTATTTTCTCTCAAGTCACCTGGATCGTCCTGACCCCGGGAACCCAGTCTGCAGCGTCAGCCCCCCTTCGTGGAGAAAAGATGGAGCCGGATTAAGCACCCAGTGCTAAGGCGACTAAGAGGCCACTGCCCGCAGGCCCTGCTGGAAAATACTCAGAGTGCAGCAGGCGCCGCGATTCCTTAGAAAGTGCTGGCGTGGCCTCTCCCGACACAGAAAGCCTGCTCCTGGATGCTTACAAAGGACTGGCCCGCGCAACGCTGTTGCTCCTCCACCCGGGCCACACTCCAGGGACCACTACTGAGCTTCAGCTTGGTCACCGAAAACGGCGCGGCCCCCTCTACCCTGGATGTCGGAGCCCAGGAGACCCTGAGGGCCCCCAGCTCTTTCTATAATTGCAGGAGAAGGGGCGGGCGGGTCCGCAGCCGGGGCCCCCCAGTGGCATTGTCCTGAACCGCCACGCCCGCACGTGGCCCGGCTAGAGCTCTCTGGGGAAGGATCACCTGTTCCCACAGGCGAGGCTGGCACGTTCTGAGCGGGGACGGGGGTTTCGGCTGAGGTCCCCAAAACGATTACAGCCTCCTAGGCCCCAACAGGTCAACAAAAGTAAAAGTATCAGCGAAGAGAGGCAAGAGTTCTAGACGCGAGAACAGCGAAGTGGGTTGCGAACTGGCGGAGACCCCCAGGTCTTGCTGCTCCTTCCAGAAGTTTGGGCTTAAGTTCCCAACGCCTGACAATGCGGGGGCAGAACTGCGGAGGGCAGGAGGGAGAAGGCGCTGGACAGGCCCAGGAAGGCGGGGTTGGCGGGTCCCCGCCGCAGTCAGGCCCTCCGGGGGCGCCCCGGGACACCTGCGGCCGAGGCGCGGCTCACCTTGAGATAGTCGTTCTCCGAGCGCAGCTCCTCCATCTCCCGCAGCAGCTCCTCTTCCTCCGCCGCTGGCACGAGCCGAGGCTGCTCGCCCAGGCTGGGCTCCTTGGGGGTCCCGGGGACTGGTCGCTCCGGCGGTGCGCGACCCCGGGCATCCTCCGCCGCGCCGGGCCCCGCGAAACCCCCGGAAACTCCGCCCGGGATGCTCCAGCCCCCGGGACAGGAGCCCGCGGCGAGGAGCGCTGGGGGCTCGGGGCTGCCCGGCGGCGCTCCCCGGGCTGCGGGGCTCGGCGTCGGCGCTCCTCGGGGGGGTTCTCGGTCGCTGGAACCCGTGCCAGATTCGGCGTCGCTGCTGGCGGCAGGGAGCAGGCGCTGCTCGTCGGACAGGGGTTCGGAGGGGCAGTCGGAGAGGTCGGAGCTGCTGTCCGTGTGGCTGATGCGCGAGCAGCGGGCCGGAGACCCGGCCACCGAGGTCACCGCCAGGGTCACGGCAGGAATCCGGGCGGCCGGGGTCGAGGGGACGATGGTGCGGGCGGGTGGCGCCCGGGAGCCGCGCTTGGCTTTGCGGCCCTTGGCAGCGGCGGGCGGCGGCTCGGCTCCAGGAGGCTTCCCAGCCCGGGACAGCGGCTCCGCGGGCGCCACGCGCGCCGCCCTCC